>NC_074708.1:29800333-30099387 GCF_024334085.1 Lutzomyia longipalpis
AAAATTATACGAATCTCATTAAAATTTCATTGATATTCCTCTGTCCCTTATCTTTTTGTCATAAATGAAGCATCTGCGTGTGAGAGAAAATCTCGCATGATTCTGGAGCTCCAAATTTTGTGCCCTTTTCATTTCTCTTTGACTCTCATCTTTCTGGTTAAAAGTCAATTGATGAATATTCTGTGGCATTATATTTTGTGATGAGAAAGTCTTCTATAATCTCTAAAATAGAACCCTTCCTGAGAGGCATCGCCATTGAAGTCTCGAGGCTAAATTTTGTGGTGCTCCATCGAGTGGAAAAGACATAAGCCTGCCAGATATGCTCAAGATATCACTCCCAGTGTTTGTTTTTATCATCATTTTAATTGCATTTCTATAAATAGACCAATTGTTTTTCACACGCGCTTTTCACTCAAGAAAAACCACAAATTTCTTATACAGCCCCAGCATCTCGCTGTATACCACAAATCCTCAACACCTCCGACCTCACTTGGGTACCAAAAAGATGAAGAAGTAAAAAAAAAACTGGTGATGTATTTGTGGATCTGATGACGTCAAACAATTGATATCGAGACCAACGCAGAGAAAAGCTGGGACACGAAGAAGAAAATGAGAGATGTGAATGCCTCGAGGAAAATGTGGGGAAAAACGAAAGGAGAACACCAGAATTACATCGTTTGCCCAAATAAACCTTCTTCCCTGCCCTCACCATTTAACTACATATACCTCGCCGTCATCGCATTTACATTCCTTCTCACATGTTTCTGTAAATTATTTTACATACACATACAGTTTTGCTATGAGTGCGAATTTATTTTTCATCTCCCATGTGTGATAAACTTTTGTGAACAAATTTTTGGAAAATATTGCTTATCGTTGGGGCTATTTTGAGATGGGTTTCTCTCAGAGTCAGTGACCATTCTCAATGGGAAATCCCTCTCCCACGTTTGTCAAGTCCAAAATTTATTAACGATGGTAGGCACACTTTATTGATTGATCTATCTATACGATGCGAGATTGGTAAACCCGAGTAATGTTATGAAAAAAGAAGAAAAAAACAGAAAAAGCTCATTCTAAAAAAAAACGTAATGTCGAATTCAAACAGTTGTGGAAATACGGGTCTTTTATGTATATTCCTCTTTTGCTATATTTGCAATTTCCAAATTAATATCGTTGTGAGTTTCGGTTGATTTCAGTTAATAAGCACTCAATCAACTTTTTGATGTATAATAAATCACGTTTTCTCATAATGAATATTTTGCATTAGACGCGAATATTCCAAATTCTCGCAGTAACATTATGTATGTATTCTTTTTGCATTTCCAAAAATAACCACGGAATTATTTATTTTTGATTCAATTAGCAAATATTTTAAAATTCATATGATTTTTGGTGAAATATTTGTTTATTTACAATGGCAAATAGCATAAATGCTATGACCTAATTCCATCACGTAAATATTCCACTTGACAAATTGATCTTCAATCACCCACTGATCGAAAGCTCCATCCGGTCTGTCTTTCAGAAGTTTTTTTTTGTTCTTCCGTCAATTCTTGGTATTCTTGGTATAATCTATAAATCCGAAAAAACACGTGGAAGCAGTCAACAGGGAAATGGAGATGTGTTTTGCTAATTACCCATCAATTCCATTTCCAACACCCGAAAACTAAATTGTTTCACATGAAAAATTTTGCATTTGATTATTTCCTTCGTGTTAGCTTCTTATCTCCCTATCGACAATAAAAAGAAGTTAAATTAACGTCGGTTAACCAATCGCCATGGAGACAAAGAATCGCACGCGAAAAGCACTTGTGGAAGGAAATGAAGGTGCAAAATTCCCAATTGCCACGCTAGGCACATACAATTCAAGATGGTAAAGGTGCTAATTAATTTTCAGCTAGTAGAGGTATCTGGCAATCTCTTCCTACATATTTTACACATAGTCATGAAGAAAAATCAATATACTCACTGACATCACTTATATTGATTTGTGAATTCTCATCTTGGAGGCACACTGCATTGTCCAAGTCAAGTGGGATGTCTCCTGCAAAAACAAGAAGAGATGAATTAGGTCAATTTAAGTGCAAATAAATATCCCGTATGTGCTTTTACATCAACACCCCCTTCGAAAACGAAGAACATTCACATCTTAGGGATAGTGACCCATTGGGAGAGTGAAGGGTCCTTATTGAAGAAGCTCATGCACAGGAAAGTGGGTGTGATTCTTTTTTCGAGAATCCATTCGAGTACACAGAAAGAACACAAATCGCCTTTAGCGTTCAAATAGAGACACCACAGCATCTGTGTCCTTGGGAGTTAATGTTTTTGGGATAAAGGTGTGGGTGGTAAGAGAATATGTATTCATAAGAGGCTTCTTTTAAAGTTAAATTTCACAAAAATTAAGCTTTATTAAAGTTGTTTTTTTTTCATTTCAAATAGAATATCTACGAAGGTTTGATATGGTTACAAATTATGTTTAAATAAATTTAGCAGAAAAAATACTTGAATATTGAAAAAAAAAATCAATATGTACACTTTTGACAAAAGGCAAACAAAATATTTAATCAAGAAGTATTATATAATATTCTAATGTTTTTATTTTCCATTAACTTTGGAATGGCTGGAATAGAGTGATAATATTAAAGACCTTATTACCAAGAATTGCAGTAGCGTAAAGTTGTAAATCTAATATCTAACATACATAATATCAAATTTTTAAGATAGATAGGTATACTGAAAATATTATATAATTAAATAAACACTTCACATTTTCCCATTTGTTTTTTTTTCCTTATTATATGTACAAACAGGTAATTTAAAATCTTCAAAATAACTTCTTTATTGGGTATACTTAAGGAAGTAGAATACTGTTAATCACTTCTTATCACATCCATACAGAGTTAATTGCATTATAAAACCGCTACCGTTTTTTCCTTCTATCAGCTTGACACAATTTATCTAGATTGTTTTTTCACATTTTAGTACCTTTTTTGTTAAAACATAAATAAAATGTACTGGTAAGCTGACCAAGCTTACGAGAGCTGTGTTTCTTTCAGTGTACCAATTTTGTGAGAGCAAACTAGAACGCGAATCAGTTTAAATACGCGCAAAGTCGGGAAAAGTTGAAAAGTCATCCCCCAATAAATCTTTAAAATGCCATATCTCGGGAACGGATCCATAGATTTTCGAGTTTGAGCTATCGTTGGAAAGGTCTTAACCTCAACTATAACATATTAAAATATGAAGTAAATCGATAATGGCATTTTCGAAATATTCGAGTTCGAAATTTTCGAAAATTTTGATTTTGACTTTAGCGCCTCTCGCGGTCATTTCTCGAACTTGCAATGTTCTAAACATTTGTAGGGCTTCACGAAACCTTTCATTTGCACTTGAGTTGATCAAAATCGGACTTGTAGAAACCAAGATATGACATGCCAACTTTGGAAGGCTATATCTCGAGAACGGAGACATAGATTTTCTTCATTTTTGGCATGGAGCTAGATAATATGGTCAGCTATAACATATCCAAAAATGAAGCAAATCGATAATGGCGTTTTCGAGATATTCATCGAAAACTAATCGAAAATTTTGTTTTTGATTTTTGGCCCCCTAGCGGTCACTTTTGAAACTTCGGATGTTCTAGAGAGTTGTAGGTTTTGTTGAGATCTTTCATTTGACCCCGGGTTGATCAAAATCGGTCAAGCCGTTTTCGAGTTATGGTCGATTTTCGATGAAAAATTGTGGCGGCCATATTGACTAAACGGCTTGACCGATTTTCGAAAATGAGGTATCGTTGGAAAGCTCTTGATGTCCCCTACAACATATAAAAATTTCAGATTTTTAGCTATAATAGCGGCTGAGATATAGCGAAAACAAAATTTTGAGGTTATCCAAAATGGCGGACGCGGGGGTGGGGGGTAAAATTTGACATCATAATCGGATGTCTTCCAGTCGATATTTAAACTTTGCCGTTTACCGCAAGTCTCTATCTATTACCGTTCTCTTGCAATTTAGCTCTGAACTCCGGACGGACGGCCGGACGGACGGCCGGCCGGAAAAAACTTATTTTTGGCGCATACGTTTTTTGGAATGTGGGGACCCTAATTCGTGCTCATCCCAAGTTTGAGCCCGATCTGACGACTTTCGATTTTGCTCGGTACACAAAAGCTGTGTCTGAAAGAAACACAGCTAATAACCATTACAGGGAGTTGCTTATAATACGATAAGACGAATTTTTATGTCCCTACAGGTGGTGCACTTCAAGTTTAGGAACTTATCACATTTGCGACTTCTCATTCAAAATTTAGAATTCAAAAGAATAAAAATTAAATACTGAAAAATATTCTGAGAAAGAAAATTCCAAATCAATAAAGGTTTTCGTTGAAGCAATATGATATAGAAAAGTTCCCCGTAAGCTCCGATTATTTCATGAAAATACTTCAACCCTCACCGGAAATGAATATGGTGTGAGAAAAATGCCAGGAATGTGTGCTGAAGAGGGTGGGTTTCGTGGAGCAATGGACATTCTAACGACTACGGTAAACATTCTGTTTTCCCACCCACATTGATTACTACATTGCTATAAGTAATGTGTGTTGTCTTTAGAGTAAAATGCATTCTTGAAATTCCACAGCCATTAGTCATATTTAAAATTGAGAAGTAAAAGTGTCACTTTTCCGCTCATTTTTCACTTTTTTTCACCAAAAAGAAGAGAAAAAAATACATCATCAATTAGTCTCGAGGAATGTGGTAGAATAGAATAATCCAAAAAACTCGAAGAAAATCAATAGGAATTCTGCGAATTAAAGGATAATTGCTCGCTACACAATATAATTTTTCCAGGAATTAATGCATTTTCTATCGTTGAGCACCTTAGCTCTTGCAATTGAAAGGAGGATATTATACTGATTTTCTTGTCAAAATTGTATTCTTCAAGATATATGGATATATGTATGTATCACCTTGGAATAAATTAATGATTTTCGAGTAAAAGAAGCGACTCAGCTTTATTCTGTGTGTGGGATGGATTGTGATGGATGTGGGGGACGAAAAAGAGCCATCCTTTTTGTTGATACCCCCAGAGGCAAAATTTAATTTATTATACATTTTAAAGAGCACATTTTTTGGTGGAAAATACAGAAGGGCAAAGGGTATGCTGTTTTTATCCATCACCCTTCCATTCAACATAGAGAGCCGTTGTGGGATAATATAGTCTGGCAAATCCTTGTTCATGAGTTAATTCGCTGGGTTAGATGGAACGGGGGTATGTAGGTCAATCTGAAAGCACTAGTGTATGCAATGTTATAATTAGAAACTGTTGGGTTTGATCAAATTGAGGTAGGGAGAATCATGGAATTATATGACATCCCACACCCATATATTTAATTCAAAATAGTATCAAATACTTTCAGGAATGTACGCTCTTAACATATTTTACGAAAAGAGAATATCCAATTGGTGAAATGATAAAATTCTTATCATCTTACCACCCACACACTCGAGTGGATTGCCTGCGAGAAAATGTTTTTGCAACAATAGCGCAAGACACACCAGGCGCCTCCATCGAAAGACATTTAGAGTCTCCCTCCGAGCACCGTGAAAATTGTTTACACTCCATGGGGGTGTTGCGAAAACGGTGTTTGTTGGCTTTTCCTATTTGTTAAATTTCCCCCAAGTTAAAAAAAAAAAACATCTCCTTGCGCTAGAAATTATCTCGCCTCTCCTGGCGCCTCCATTGACGCAGTATCTTCTCAAAGTGATTTCCCATATAATACATTCAGGAATCGATCCCCATCTACCATTTTTATTCTTTCTCCTTGGCTTAACTTAAACGTATGTATATATTGTACATATAGCTTTTCCTGTACCTCCAAGCATGTGTTTCCGATGGTGAAAATCAACAAAAACACCATTGCGATGGAATGCGGATTCTTATGACAGGGATTGTGTTTAAAAGAACGCACAAAAGTATATAGCGGAGCACATTAAATTTTTGAATGTGATCCAAAAAGAAAACCGAATGAAATCATCAAGAATATTTTGCTTGAGGAATGTTTCTTATGTTCTCACTTTTCACGTGGAAAATGAGTAAATTTGCGTGATTCTCTCAACCACTGATATGGGAGAGTTCATGTTTTGGATTTACAGACAAAAAAAATTTGCTTGTTCAAAATCGCTATATTGCTGAATTTCCACAATTTTGAGTATTCGGTTGTATTCTGGATTCTGGTATATTCAAGAATGTGGAAACTACTGTGTGGGTGGCGTACAAGGATGATGAAAATTGTAGACACTGAATTGAATTCCCAAAATGTGAATGAAAGAACTTAGAACTGAATTGGAGAATTATAATTGAATATGTAACCGCTTTTTTAACTTTGTTCAATTGTCATAATGCAAATTATTAAAAGAGATTAATCTTGAAATATTATATAGCAAAGAAATGACGTTTTATTTAAAGGAAAATCTAAATAAAATTTATCTTCTATACCTTTTCAAATTGTCGTTATTTTACAATTTTCTTTACATTCACCTTCGCTAAATGCCAAATGGATTTTTCTCTATATTTCGAAAGATATATATCAAGGGAAAACATTGATTTCCTTCTTTTATTTCTCTAGATTGTGAGTGATTTGTAAGGGTACGAGGACGTGACACCACTTTGAGGCTTTTTTTCTCACACACATCCCATTTTGAGCTACCGTATTCTCCTAACTTGGATAAAATTGAACCGAATATCTCGAAATTGCGTAGGTGTTTTAGTCTATGGAAAAGCACGTGAAATTCGTATTGATGTGTGCAAGAAAAAATTTACTCAAACACTTGCCTCCAATTACAATTCCCTCCACGTACATTTTAAATATAACCACGAAGCAGAGGCATAATTTACAATCGTTCAGCACAAAAGACCCCCTTTTCCCGCCAATCAATGGTTATATACAGAAGGTTAAAAATAATACCTCAGGCTGGACAGATCGTCAGTAAATTCCCCCCATGTAAAGTCCCCTTTACTTGGGTCGATGATTTAAAATTGACTATGGCAGAATAATGAAATATTAATCGATCAATTTGTCCGACATTAAATTGTCAGCAGTGTGTATTTCACACCACGAGAATTTCTATATCTATTTCAAGACTAACAGACATACAGAGGATTTTCCTCGTTACTTATCCTGACAGTCATAAAATCATAAATCGCATACACATGTTGAAATTTATCTCATTGGAAATCTCATGCACTATTTCAGCTAGAATATTTTGAAGTAAAAGCACTCATTTGTGAGTCTTTAGTGCAGAGAAATTGATGAAAATTGACTGAGAAATAAAATGAAAATTGATTTGATACAGTTTTCCGTGCCACAGAAACGTTTACGCAGTGTGTTGAGATCTAAATAGTAAGGAGAAAAGAGAAGATAATAGAATAATTTTCTTATTGCGGTTTCCAACATTTTTCCGCAATTGATTGGGATTCCATTAAAACTGTTGTGAGAAGGAAAATTGAACAACATAATCTGATTTTCTGTGTATTTAACTGACTTAGAAATATCAGTTATTTTTTTTAATTGAAAAGTATGACGTAGCACAGCGAGAGACTTAAGACAAATGCAATGTAAAAGTTATATAATTTGTTCTAATGCAAGTATGATAATTCTGCGTAACAGTATGATAATCTTTTCAGGTTAATTTAAATAATAAAATTAATATTCTTTAAATTTAATTTTAAATTTATTTATGAAATTATGCTGTTGTCGATTTAGGATTTCTTGACTTTACTACAATTCACATCGACTAGGAAGTAGGTATTTACTATATGTGTATTTTAGTATAACCTACGGTAATACACCGAATTCTCTACCTGGACTTAAAAGGTTTTTTTTCTTTTGGGAAAAGCGAACATTCGACAGTCGACAATCAGCTGTGAATTTTTCACAAAGGAACCATAATATTTCAGGTGAAAAGCTACCAAAACATTTTTCATATCTACGACACATTTTCACCCTTGTGTGGTTTTTTTGTGTGAAAAAGCTCCCTTGTAATTTCTACGAATCGATTTCCCCCCGCTCAGACCATTCAATTTTCATCGATTCCCAACAATAAAAGAAAAAATCAGTGACGATATAGCATTCCTTATTCCACTTGAAAAGTTCTATTTTGTGAAGGGGAGAAATTCGCAGCATCTGCAAATCATCAAATGGACTCCAAAACAATCTTTCTCAAACTGTTTATACCATTGCGTTCATTATTTCCACAGCAGGTGCAGATATTGCGTATGAAAATAAACTCACCACAGAAACTAATTATAGTTTGGACAAGTTGAATGTCTTTTGCAAAAGACGAGCGCAATTGGTTGGGGGGAAAATGCGACAAAGAGGTTAAAATGATATGCGGTGAGCGGTTGGAAAACATGTGTGATTTGTTATTAAATGTATACACACAATTCATAGGAATTCTTCCTTCAATGTGTCACCCGCAACATATCAACGAGAATCTTGGTATGTAAGTTCAAGATGTACCATACACACAAACCTTTTGTCTGGATTTTCATCAAAGGTTTTTTTTTTGAAAATGCTAATCTATAAATCTACATATCTTTTAATCGGTAAAAAAAAATATAATATAATCAATTTTCATATATTAGGAGTCTTTACATTATAAACATAAACATGTTATATTTCTTGAATATCTTGGCACAGTGTTTTTTTGGTAGGAAAATAAACTGGCAGGAGAATGATTTTGCACAAGATAGAAGGCAAAAGGGAATTAATGCTTTGAATGTGCGAAAGAAAGGCAATTTGAATAACGTCCTATTCGTATATAAAAAGCCAGTGGCACGTTTCAATTGGAAATCGTGCCAATTTCTTCACCAACTCACACGCAGAATGATTGATTGGCGACACTGAAGGTCTTTCTTTCACTATACACTGTCCTGACTTTTCTCCAACATCACTGACGAGAATAAATTTCTCGAGAATATTCTCCTATGACCGCAGAGTATTTCGGATTACACTTTCTCTTTCCTTCGTCACCACATACAATTGGAAATCTTCCATCTAGAAATACTGACCAAATCCAGAAATACTGGATGAAAGACAACACTTTAAATTCCTCATTGTTGGGTAAAAAAAATAAGTTGAGTGGATGAACATAAAAAAGTGGGAGCTATAATAATGTCTTTGACACACTCACTGATAGAGTCATTAACATTTTATTATTAATAAATAAATGTGTGAAGATTTTTTTTTGCTTCAATGTGATGGAAGATATAATTAATTACATTATATGATTTACTTGAAAAGCTCATTTCGTATATTAGTTAATATTGCAAAGACATTGTATATAGTCAGAAGCAAATATTGTACGACTAGGTCGTAAGTTGACTAGCTGAATTTAAGAGCACAAAGAGGAAAGAATGTTCTTTGAAAGCTTCTAATTAGTTTCTTTCTTTATCTAATAAAATTCTCTTATGAATTACTAGTCTGAACTATGAACTACTATGAAAACTATTTTTTTAACACCTAATAACCCTAATAATGATACAATTCCATATGAAGAGTTTAATGAAAAGTAAACAAACAATTTGGTTTGGGTTATCTTGTTTAAAATTCTGTAAACAAAAATACCTATATAACAGAATTAACTTCATAAAATCGAAGAAAAATAACTTTCCATCTCAAAATGATGAATTTAATTCCTTTTTTCCAGCGTAAATAAACCTACAGACCCACTGTGTGCAATAAATGTAATAATCGGAATCGTAAAAGTTGGATAATAATATACTTTAAGCTGTAAAAATATATATACATACAAACGTGCTGTAAAATATAGGTATCAGGAAAGGGGCCATTTTGTGAGTATCTTTGAATAGTCCCAATAAATGTGACTGTATAAAATGAGTAAAAAAGAGAACTTCCCGTCTTCTGTAGAGGTAATGCTTATTATTTTATCATTGAAGAGATTGAAAATAATAAGGACAAAATACAATTTCAAAAGCTTCATTAAAAAAAAATGTAAAATTGACAAACTTATTTTTCTCAAATGATTTTACATTTTTTTCTATATTCTTTAGTGACGAACTAAAATATTTCTTATCGCTCTAATAAAATCTAATGTAGGTACTTTCATATGAAAGAAAAATATTTCATTATTTAGCTTCATTCCTTGAGTCCACTAATGGACTCATTCTCTTTTATGCTATATACCTATATTTTTTTTTCTAAGGACTTTCCGAGACGCTTTGTATATGAATTTGCTTTCTTGAATGAGAAATCATCCCTTGATAATTAATCTTAGTATTCAGTATAACGTTCATGGTGGCCCAGAGGGATTGAATTAATGAAATACACGAAATGAAAACACGAAAATGTTCTTCTACAACGTATTCCTTCACGCAGTGTGGATATAATAATTTTGTGAACGCTGCTGAAATATTGAATTTTCAAAATAAGCAACAATTTAGCGGACAAATTGGCAATATGCGTATACTTTCGCTTCCAGACTCCTTCGCGTGGTGTTTTCACAAAATTGCCTCCCCCATGTGACACCCTCTCGACCCATTTAACCCCGTGATTAATCGCACCGTTTTCCGTTCTATGCTTCTATGCTCTAAAACGCTTTTCTCATAAATTGCCACGTCTCGAGCAGCTGCTCAGATGCATCATTCGCGAGCTAACTCGCCTGTATATGCATGGCGCTATCGGAATCTTCCGTGAAAATGCTGTACGAGTAATTAAATCATAACAAAACAACATTTACGTGCACTCACGCCAACATTTTTCCTTTTATTCTAGACATTTTTTTTCCTTTGACGACGTCACAGTTTGATACTAACATTTTCCCACAATTGCTGATGCTTCCGAAACGCACAAAAACTTTCTGTTGAATTCATTGAAGAAAAATCATAAATTTTTTACATGATCTCTTCTTGTATATGCTATTGGGTATAAAAGAGATTTCGTCAGTACAATGCAAAAGGAGCATTCAATAAAATGAGATTTTTCTTTTATCATAACATTTAATATCTTTAAAAAAATAGGTTTAAAATATTATACGCGGAATTATAATAAATAACAAGAAACATTGTTGAAAGTTTGTTGTTGAATGTTAAATGGATGTACAGTACATACTGGTAGACTAGGGGTCATAAAGTCATAGAAGAGCTTTAATAAGATATAACCTTGGAGATTTCTTGAATTGCATTTTCTTGGAATTGTTATTATTAAATAAGAAATAAAAATTTTGCATTCAAGATTCCCAGAAAGCACGATTTTATGATTTTTTTTTGCATATTTGTCTTGTTTGATGTTTTCGGTGTTAAAAAATAAGTTCTTTGACACGATGGTGTTAAGTTTGTTTTTTAAAGTGATAATTGTCGTTAGCCAAAATTTATTTTTACAATCAGACTATTCGACTAGATATTAATAATTTTTGCTATTAAATTTTCAAAGAAAAAAAAATTAGAGGATATAAAAACGGAAACGTCGCTAAAATGAAAACATATTCCCTATACTTTATACTTTATACATGGAGGATCCGCATATATCTTTTAAAACGATATAATTAAATTATTAAACGATAAAAAAAAAGTATTATAGGTAAGTTACTTTACAAAGAGAAAGGGATTGTTGTATGTTGGTATATATAATAAATTAATTAATTTCAACCACCTCAGCACATCTTTTGCACACGCACAAATAATGAATTATAAAGAGTTATTAATTTAACTGTAAATATTTTCCGCGAAAACCTTCTTATTTTATCTTAATTCTCGTGAAAATTCGCAACAAGTTTCGTGGTATGAGGAAACAACAACAACAAAAAATTAAAACTCAATGAAAATTCACTTGATAAAAACTCATCCTTGAGCCACGAGAATACACTAGACAGAGGCACGCGAAGAGATGGATAAAGCAACGAGAATGGCCGGCTGCAGATGAATCACACCGATAATTTTTAGCTAAATGAGCTACTCTTGGGGAAAAATCAAAAGTGGACAGCACCTCATGTGTGTCTCTCACCTAAATGTTGCTCCACCAGAAAGGTGAATCACACTGAATTCTCCAAGACGCGATCGCTGCCATAGCGTAAAAAAAAGCACTTGCGTGAAACGCTTTGACCATTTTATGTGTATAAATATCATGTATTTCCCATCAATTTTCTATCGATGGCGTCATGAATGCAAAAAACACGTCTATAAAGTCACACTTTTATACGATTTCTTGCCTCTCTGGCCAAACCATGTTTACGTATCTGGTCTTTCAATGGGGAATACCCCGATCTTCGGTAATTTTTCACTGATTTCAGTGACTCTGATATGCTAATTTATTCCTCCACGCATAATTTTCTCCACAAAAGACGTAAGAAATATATGTGAGAGGAACAAAAGAAAGACCGTTTTTCGTCATTTGCTAATACCACGAGCTACAAAAAAATTATCCATATTATTCTTTTTTATTTTATAGGTATACCTATATATTTATTCTACTATTTATGGAACGGCTCTTGAGCAGAAAGGCGCAAAATTGTGCGTATTTTGGAACGAAAAGCAATAATTAATTTGTTTGTTTATATTTTCATCTCTTGTGTGCATCAAAATGGATAAAATTTTGATTTTTGAATGTATATTTCCGCCTCGTGTTGAACATAATATAAAAGATTAATGAATGCGGGAGAGTCACGTGTGAGGTAGGCGACTGTCTCTAAATGTCACCCATGAAACGTGTATTGTATAAGCATTAATTTTATTAGTTAGATGCCCCAGAATGATCTTGATCTCATAAATATTTTCAAAATGCTGTGAAATTTTTAAAATTCAAATTTCAGAGACGATTTTTTTATTCTAATCACTTGGGGGGGATTCACCATTTTTTTTAACAGTGATATTTTAAACTAATAAAACATATAATACATAGAAGAATAGGTAATGTTTATGATAACAATTTTTTATTCCTTTATACTTAATTATTAAAGTATCTACTAATATTAAATAAAAACATAAGAGACAACATTGAGCTTTTAATGATAAAATTTAAGTACATAGAAGTGATTGTGCATAAAAGTTAACTAAAGAAAAGCTCCAACTAATTTGTTTTACTCCGTCTTTGCTTTTGCAATGAGATGAAACTGATACACATGACTCCTTTCTTTTATATGAAGTGTTAAGTACATAAATATTTTAATTAATTTTAATTTTATTTAAACTCTTTAATTATTTTAATATTTTGAATTTTGACAAATGGATTAAAATCGTAATGCTGCTAGATCGATCTATAGAACTATGTAATATAGTTACTTTGAAGAAAATTCTTTATTTTCGTGAAAAACTTTGTTATTATTGTACAAAGTTGCTTTCATGCGTTATGAAAACATACGGCAATATTATAAAAATGTGAAGGTGGTGCAGACGTTGTATATGAAATTAAAAAAAATTTATGTAATTCCAGGAATTTACACAGTAGAGTAAAAGAGATAGATACATGCAAAAAGCAATAAAATGGGCTTGTATTTAATCTTTTATATGTCTCACAAGCAGCTTCGCAATATAAACAGTTTATGCAAATATATCAAATTTGCATTTTCTAAAGGAATATTAAGGTGAGAATATTACATACATTATAGAGTTTGTAATAACAATTTTATAGATAGATTGAAAAGGGCACCAATTGTGTTAAATCATGCGTATAATGTTTTTAGAGGAATAATATTCTAACTGATATGTAATTTTTAGTCACAGTACCTATTTCATCTTGATCCATGATTTGTGCTGTAGAAGTAGATGATGTCGGAAATTCTGATGATTTCTTACGACAGTGAAAGAGCAGCTTTCAACAATCGACAAAATGAGAAACTTTCAATCCCCCAACAAAGCTCCAACAAATTGGGCAATTTTTTTTTCTTTGCTTCTTTCCTGCTAATGCTGTCTTCCGCAAGTATCACGAATAAACTTTTCTCGAAGCAACATCACAAATTAACACACATATTGTTTTGCCTCATCACCCTCTAAATTTGATGGCAAATTAGAGGTAAGAGCTACAATGTACAAATGGAATAAAAACATTTGGGAACACACGTTAAAATGGCACTTTTGACTAACAAACTCCTCGTGTTTTTTTTTTTTACTTTGTTTCTTAAAACTCCTTATATGCCTTCACGATAACAATAGTATTCAACATTATAAGCACCACCACCAAAAATAAAATGTCTAATTTTCTCGACGATCTCTCGAAGAGTATCAGTGGCTGGAAGAATTTTTTGAGATAAATTTACATTGTAGCATTCATAGAGATATGTATATTGTATATAAATACATACATATATGTATGTAAAACAACATGACAAGAATTTAATACAACACAACAAAAAAACCACACACAGAAGCGTCATTAAAACTAGTATGAATACAAAACAAGAGACAAAGCACGGTTTTGCAAAAAAAAAACACGACAAAATAAATATATGTAATTAAAAGGTATAAATATTAACTAGCTCTATTCGATTTCAGCATGATTGGATAATACATTTATGATAGTGTTGTATATACCTACATATATGTATATAATTTAAAAAATAATATGGTATAGAACGCGGCAAAAATATTCACAGATGAGAGGTAAAAAAAAATACAGCAAGGTTATTTGCTGAAGTTGTGCCCGAATGACGAGTAAAACGAATAAGTTCATCAATGTTACTGGCGATTTTTATTTAATCTGCCTCACTATTTAATTCTTTAATTTTTTGCACTCTGTCTCTCTTTCTACCTCCATTTCAAGAAGAAAAAAAAACACTCGTTTTTTTTTTGTTTAACTTTAAATGAAAAAAAGTACTGCAAGAATGATTTCCAAGAAATTCAACTTGGCGAAGCAAAAGGGCATAAAAAGCTTGATAAAAGGCTTTTTGACTCTTTGAATTGCGAATCCACCCATTTTTTTTTCTAATAATCTAATGGAGAATCTATCACCACTTTGCAGAATAAGGCACGTGTCATCGTTTAACATAGCTTCAGCGGATTTTAATTTTACTAAGGTGTCGATATTTTAACGAGGGGTGAATATCTTTTGAAATTTAAACATAGTGCAAATATTGTAATTATTTAGAACAAAAATAAATCATAATATTCAATGCATTGAGCATAAGTGTCACTCTAGAGTTCTTATTAGTCTCATTAAAATCAATTCATGGTGATCTTATGTGTCAAAATGTAAATTTACTGGCCCATGAAGACAAGTTTTTCCTCTCAGCATGTCGAGATTAAAACAAGAGGCGCAATATATAACATTCTACATATATAATGTAGACCTCAAACGTTAAAGCTTCTGTGGTTCATAAGAGTATGCTCCACAACATTCTGTCATTACATATTCAAAGTTTTCTAATGATTCGTGTCTTCTTATGTGATTAAAAACTCTCAATAATGAGGACTTAATGTTCCCACAGATACAAAAATTACAATTTTTGATTTTATTTAATCGCGCTACTAATCTTCAGGTGCTAATAAAGCAATTCATTTTGTACCAATAAAATTTTTAAAACTGTTCCAAAGAATCCAGGAAAAAAATAAAAATTGTATGTTCAAAAACATTTTAATGAAAGTAAAGAAAATCAAAAGAACACTTTTAGAATTTTGTGTCATTTGACAAATATTTATATTTCACCCTTTATCAGGTCCTTCACAAGAATATATTTAATTCAGAAATATTTCAGTATAAAATTAGCACCTACATATTTCTATAAGAAAAATATTTGCTAAATTTTTCTCGATTTCTCTATGTGAGTACACGCACGTTTTTCGAAAAAAAAATGCTGTACCTACATATTAATAATAGTCTGAGTTCACACAATTTTCAAACATTGCATGTTATTCGCCTCTAAGTAAAGCAAATTATGATGAATAAAATAGTATGGGAATAAAAGTCAGAGTTAATCAAACATAGATGGTTTGCAGGTTGGATTTTTTGTTAACTCAGGGGAAAGAAAAAAAATGAAAATGGGAAAAATATCGTTGCATCTATCCACGAGTACAATCTTTGAGGTTTTTCCAAAAAAAAGTTTCCGAAAATTCCAAATTTAGTCTGTTACTGATTTGAGGTAATAATTCTCAATCTGGAGATGGCGGGAATATCCCAGATTGTGTAAAAAAAAGAGTAGAGCGCTTATCATTCGGCTTGACCAATTTTTTGCACATGGGGTCAATTTACAGCACTGCTTTCGCGATATATATATTTATATCGAGTCTCTGGTTTTACAGCTGCCGATGGGTATTTCCAGAAATGTGAATGGAGAAATGTTGGGGTTTTTGTCCATTTATTTTATCTTTTTTTCTTTCTTTGGTCAAAACTATACGCCATGCCGGCAGGCCGGCAAGAAGCTAAAGAAATACTATTTCGTTGAAGATTAAAATAAAATTAAATAAAGTGGTAAGTGATTTTATTATCATACGTAAACTTTTGGGTATTTGCCTTTGAACTTTGGCGTAATAAACAAAATGTAATTTTGAAGAAGAATGTGACATTCCTCACAGGTAGTTTTCATAAAATTGCACCCTTTGCAATCCACTCCACAGGTATGCAAATAGTCTCTTCGAATACCTTTGTATATTTTGCAGTTTGAGTGGGTCTCTGCGGAATGCACAGAAGTTACTAAATTAAAAGTTCACTGCCACCATTTGAGTGCAAATAGTTTTTTGGCGCCACTCATAAAATCTGCTTTGAGAATTTTGTTTTAGTTTTATTTTTTACTTTATTCAACTGTACGGGGAGACACTTTTAGTTGTCCTTTTGCATGTGAAATTTTGTACAAAAAAATAATAAGACTTCGATGCAACATTATTCTGCAGATTGCAAGTGGAAGCAAGAGAGGTATGTATATGTGTGGAGTGGATTGGAAAGTGAAATGGTTGAGAGAGCACAGGTGAATATTTTTCGAAATATTGGGAGAAATTTTGCACAAGTTGAACAGGTACACAAAGAGAGAAAGAGAGACTATGGAGTAGTATAGGAGAGTGCACTTTAGAAATATTATGTCCTTGTGGTAAGCTATTCACCCTTTTGCTGTCCACCCCCAAAGTTCCCTTATTGAAAATTGATTCTATTCATTTGACTCTGAATATTAAATGCTAACACGGTAAGGGTGGAGAAAATGAAGAAAATAAGTTGAACAAGCATGTGGTTTATAAATAGAAAATATCCTTAGAAGCCTATCCATTGGACAATGTGGTGTACGGAGGTCTCGTCGAGAGGTCAGAGAGAAAAAAAGAATTGATTTAACTTTCAACACACTCGTGTATGATAAACTTTTGTCCCCTTTATTTCGTCACATCACATTATTTTTTCCTTTTTCTTTTCCCACTCTCAGGAGAAAAACCTCCCCAGGAGAGTTTGCACACTTTCACAGAAGACACTTGTCAGAAAAAAAAAATGAAAACTAAAACACTTACAAGGTGTGAGGCTCGTTTAAATTCAATATCTAACCGCACGAGTTGACTAATTTGAGTAATGAAAATAGAATTTTCGCACAGCAAATATATCAGTAGAGTGCATTACTGAAAAGGCAACACAAAGTATGGAAAAGTAAAACAAAATTGTAATGAAAGAAACTTTTCAATAAATGAGAGAAAACTTTGTTGAGAAATCAAGACTTGAAAAATTGACTCGTCACTGATCGTCACATCGCAACTGACTAAACTACCAGGCACACATCGATATTATAAACATATTAATTGGAGAAGAAAAAAATTTCATACCACAGCCAACTCACACGGAGGCACATGCACTGCCCCAGAGTGGAGGATGTGTGTGCGAGATATTGCCATTTAAAACAATCACAACTCACCTCTTTGCCTCCAAAACTTTCAGCGATATTCTCGTTCAACTGGATTTTATGCGGCTCCCCTGTGCAACAAACACAACGCTGGGGCACTTCTCCCACCTTTCTCGTAGGTGTTGTCTTAAATCGGTGTGGAGAATCCAATTCCACGGTGTGTGCGTAGCTTAAGCCTCTGACGTAGGTCACTTGGGGAACTTTTGATCTGGGCGATTGTAACACTCTGACTGGGTACTGTTGAGCACCCAATACAGCTGCACGAGTTTGCTATTTACTCAAGCAGCCTCTTCATTAAGCCTAGCCCGGCCAATTACATAGGTCATTAGGCGAAAAGTCTCCAATACCACTCCCCTGCAACCAAAGCACCCTACCACGGTTCTTGGTAGTCACCAATTTGATTCAACCTCTTGAACCCTATACGATTGCCACGGTGAGATGGGGACACGAGGCAATTACTGGAGCACTAATCAGTACGTCACAGAGTATCGTGCCGTTACCGAAAAGTCGTGGATAATGCTTTCTCTTATCAAAACAACACAAATTCACCCGAGAAAGCACACTAGTGTGTTGGTGGCTAAGTTGTCTCTACAGTGATAGTCACACGAAGGAGAAAAACTGTGAGCAATAGCTTGAGAATTGTTAACTCTATATACCCGTCAAGGTTGATATTTATTTTTTTTCGTATAGCAATAAGCTCGTCAACAGAAACACACAGAGTTTTCTGATTGATATGTTCGACGGAGATGAAGTAATAGTGACGTATTTAATGCTGCAAAATTCCCAACCGGAATTTTACCGCCCGAAAAAAAAAGAACAATAATCTCGCACAATATTCTTCAATTTAAACTCAACAGGTCTTCAGGTGAGACCATTGGCACAATATATATTTATTAAATTTACAAATTTAACGTATCAATGCACTGGCACACACAGATTATATTTTTTGGAGAAGGACAATCTTGCAGTATGATTCTGCCTTCTTTGCAAAACAACGGAAAGACGTTTGAAATTATAAATGAGAGACTCCACGAAAAAGGAGACGTCCAAACACTTTGACTATCCACGAGCTTTCTGTGCTATTCTGCTCGTATGGCTCACAAACTTCCCAACATTTTACTTCTCTGACTCTCTGGAAATCCACACTCTCACACATACACACAGCAATGGTGGAATCACATGTTATCTAACACTGAGCAGAGGAATACACTTGCGCCAAAATAAAACCCACACAAAACGATCAGCTTGATTGAATCATCGAGAGAGCCGTAAAGAAAATTTTCTCATTGTGAAGAAGCAACTCCGAAAACTCCAAACTTATTGCCTGGTACCAGGCGGCTCCATTAAAAAATACGTTACAATGGAGCTTGATCACTAGGCGTCCCCACTGACTAAAGCTCTCTCAAAGCATTTTCCAACATTTCTTCACTCTACATTACACACACACACTAATTTTTCTCACTCTCACTGAAATTTCTCCCACAAATACTCCTATAAAATTTTGTGAGAGGAAAATGAGCGAGGAGTTTAAAAGAGAAAGAGAGTAGCATGTGAGAAATACGAAGAAAAGCAGTGAAAAGTCTGAATAAATTCGAAAAATGATTCATTCAGGGCGATGCCTTCACCTAACTCCCCAAAATTAGATTTCACGACACTTTTCACTCTTTCGCGGCATGATTTAAAAAAATATTTTTTCACGGAAAATATAGAAATTAATCTGAAATTAATAAAAAAAACTAGATTTGTTTTAAAGATTTCCATGACGCGGTTCAACTGGTACAACAAACATATTAAATTCATTTCGATTAGTGAATTCAAGGATATTTGTAATTCAACGATGCTTTTGAAATCGTCGTTTACAACTTTGAATGAAGTGCTAATTGAGTTATCGTGTGATGCGTATCTAAACATACCTCTTGAGTATAAAATAATAATTCAACAGAATCAGTCTGAATTTGATTCAAAGAGCTTTGATATTTAAATTATTCAATTTATTGTATGATTGCTTTAAATCTCGTCTATGCATTTTATTTGAATATTAATTCTTTAACTCTTTCATTCTTTGTAATTTGAGAGACTGATCTTGGAAATTTTATTTGAAATAATTAATCCGGATTTGCCCATTGTACTATGTATTGTCCGTTTGACAATAATTTTGCTTTGTTTATCGAGGCAATGGCAAAAATTTTTATTTTTATGAAACTCAAATTGATTCGAGGAAAAGGGAAATTTTATTTTTTCCCGAAATATCTCTGAATTGACTTTTATAGTAAATTTTGAAATAATATTTTTCTGAAAATGTGAAAAAGCATCTAGGCATTTAGGTTCATTTTAGGATTAAAGTTGTATCATAATTCTTTTTTTTTTGTCAAATTTTTGTTCAATTCAATTAAGTTTTATGAAAGAAAGTTTAATTTTCAGAAAAGAATGGAATTAGATGAATTTATGAGAAATGGCATATTAGTTAAAAATTAACTTCAAAATGATAAATCGCGATATTTTTTTTTACCATGAATTGAATTAATGTCAATGCTTAGTGGAAAAAAATTATTCATTGCAGCTGTTTAAACAGGAAATGACTATCACTACCAAAATTATACGATAAAAAATTTAATTTTTTTCATAATCTGAGTTGGGTAAAACCTAGATTGATGGTGTAAAATCCAAAAAATGGCTATAATAGAATCTATGAAAAATTTACTGAAATTTTCAAATATTTCAAATCCTTGTCAAGCAAACTTTAAAACTCATAAATTCAATGTAAAGGAAAGAAAAAACGTTTCCCATGTCAAGTACTGTAATTTAGGAAAAATTGTCGCAATTTTCTTTAATTTCTCTCAAATTGAGTCATTTTTCTATAATTTTCGCGCTATTTTGCGATGCGAAAATTCTCTCTCTCTCTCTCTTTTATGTTGGGATTCGTTCGAACGAATAAGTGCGAAGAACAGTCAGATTGTCGCCCCAATTTTTACCTCAAGCCTCTTCAAACATATTGTTTGGCGCCAAGGAGCTCGTAGCAGACTGGGTGAGTCAGGTATAGAAGAACAACCCTCTTCAACAATGTGACACTGAAGAGAGGGTTAATGACAATCATTACGTAGTACACACAAAGTTATCATGTGGTTTTAATTACGTTTTAATATCCACAATTTTTTTTTCAAAATCCATGATGAGAATTTTCAGAGATTCACATTTTTTTATTCACTTTTTCTTCCTCTTATTCACTCAAATATAATTTTGAATTTTCATGTTGTCCAATTTTGTTTTATAGGAGGAATTCCAACAAAGAGCATGACCGGGGCAAATTCTTATACATTTTTTACCCTCTGCCATTCGTTATAATTTTCTACACCCTCCGGCATGAATCATTCCTGCATTAAATAAGAATTTAGGTGGCTTTAGATTTCTGTGAGGAATGTATATATTATATAGAGCTGGACAACAGTAACGAATATTAATGTTGGTGGTATAGTACAAAAAAAATGCGTGGCATGATGTCATCTTTGTGAAGCTTTGAAAGCTCATTTGTTGGAAAATTCTTTTCTTTCATGACATTTTAAGCGGACTTACGAAGAATTTATTCAAATGTACCTCATACCACTTTTTGATTAATTTTTTATCAGTTTGGCTGTTTCATTAACATACATATATGCATCATTAATTTTTCTGTACATATCATAAAAAAATTCATGCTTTTGTTATTGAATTAAATTATTGTTTCATTGAATTTAGAGATCAAAATTTTTGATCAGCATTAAATTAATTTCTTCTGTGGAAGCTCATTCAATATTATATAGTTTGGTGCGTTTGGTTATTAAGGGCGTCATTTTGTATAATGTATGTACATAGATGACTCACAAACCACTGACTGGGCTTTTTTACTTGGAAAAACAAATCACCCCCATCATGGAGAACATTCTCAAAGTATCACACCACCTCAAATGGCATGATTCTTCTTCAAACACCCCCAACAGAATTCACTCGTTCCGGCACGAATCGAATTGTGAAGCCACTTCCATCAACTTGAATACCAATGAACGTGTGTAGAGCGAAGGGTGATTCTGAGGGGTTGCTTCTCTCGGAATTTTTCCTGAAAAATAATTTTACCCAGAAATCCCATAGGATTTTCGGGGAACACGGGAAACACCCATTTCCGCATTCATACACCCATATTGAATTATAAACTTTAATGTGTGCTGCAACCAACCCAGCTTGTGGTAGGATTAAAAGCATTAAAAGCTTCCTCAAAATTCGAGGTAAAATTTCAAAAAGAAAGAAAATAACAATTTAAAAAATTCATAGAATTTTCCATGAAATATTTTCAATTGCAAACCGGTATTCGCGTGAAAATTCGCAAATTATTTCCCAAAAAAAAATCCGAGAGAATTCCCCTGGTTGCGCTTAAGGAAGCAGGTGTAGAAGGGAAGGAAGTGAAAAGGAACAACATTAGGCATTTCTCGGAACCTTCTCCGTGACTCATTCACTAATTGAAGGACTACAAGACGACGAGAGCTCTGGCAAAGCACTTTAAGGGATATGTGTAAAGGAGGCAACATACCACCCCATTAAACTTCCACATTCTTCGTCCTTACACAAGTTTTGGTAGGTCAAATAGTGATGGCAGGCAGGTGATGTTCATTGATGTGAACACCAATTCTCTCTTCCTCTCATGTGAATCGTATCGCAGAAATGTCCTGGAAAATCAAACCACTTTCGTGCGAAGGATGAAAATCAATGTTTCTAGGAAATAAATTTCCAACCAGCAATGGTTGCATCCATTTTCAGTGAGATAGGAGTAAATTCTCGGGAGACCAGTAGACAATTCCACGAAGTAAAAGTGGTGTACTCTCGATTTTTTGGTACAATAAATTTCCCCGGAATTCAATTGGAAGCAGGCATTTTGTGTCACTTTTCATACTGATTGTTTTTCCTTGGAATTCTTGCGTGACTTTCACGTAAATTGCCCCCCTATATTGGGGATGGGGAACGGCTGGTGAGGGCACTTTGGGGTGAAATGTGGCACCAATATTTTGTGTGAAAATTAATCATATTTGCCAACAATGCGAGGAGAAGGAATTCGAAAGAGCTTTCGCCGAAACACTTGTTATTTATTGATTTTTTTCCGTCGTCTAATGGCAAGTTCAATGTTTAACCTTGACCTCATGGGGTGCCCCGGGTGACCGACCACGGGCAAACAAGGAATAGGTACGTGTCAAACATAAAGGAATCATCCATTATATTGTTATGTTGGTTGGAAAATGCGGTGGGTTTTATATAATACAAATGCCTAATTAACATTCTTATACGGATTTGTAAAGATGAATTTGAATTAAGGGATGGTCACGTTATTTTGGAAACTCTACAGGAACAAAATGGCCAAAATGTGAGAATTTCACATAATTTTTTTGAGCACAAAAATTTCTTTTTCTAAATCGAAATTACTGAAATCTCATCAATATTTGGCCATTTAACAAGAGTACAAGCAAATTTCGAATTTTTGGTTTCAAAATTAGCTTGAAAATCGCTTTTGAAAGTCCCCGAGTTTCCAAAATAACGTGACCATCCCTTACATGTTCATAATACGAAAAATTGGAAAAATTCATGATGTGTTATATCATAAAAATTTTAGTATTAAAACAAAATTAATAGAAGGCTAAAAAAAGTTATTCCGCAATTTACTAAAGAAAGTAGGAAAAAAAAATTTTTCAAGCAGAGAACGAGCTTAAAAATTAAAATTAAAATACTCAGGATTTCTTTTTTTAAACAAAAAATTAAATGTTTTTAATCAACAATTTCGCAAATTCATTAATTTTATGCAATATTTTTTTACGAAAAAAATCAAACTAAATTCCAAAAGTAAAGCTTTATTATGAATAAACGGAATAAACTATCAGTAGGGGTAATTTGCAGTTGCCCACTCAGGTTGAACTTTTACTGGAATTCCTTTATCATGCTTACCTTTCATATAACAGGGGGGTATTGATCGTCTCTTTCGTGGAAATGCCTGAAATCATAAACACGGCCATCCCACCTTGATTGAGGGGTGTCGAAATGTTGGGATAAAATGTAAAGTAATTTCACAAAATTCCTTTTATCGCGATTCAACAATATTTTATTTGAGTAATTTCTCTCTTTCGTTCTCTCAATAAATATTTCACTACATTCTAATATTGTATAATTTATAATTCTCATCAATATAGGGAGAAGGAAATTTATTTCTTTTTTTTATTTTCTTCTTTAATCTCATCGAGAAAGTCAATAAGTGATTTTCATTTCTGTATTTTGTTGTGAATTGTATCTTTTTTTCATTTTGATAATATCACAGAGAATAATCTTCGTGGTTTGTTTTTCACTTTTTCTTCCTCTTTTATTTTAAAGAGTTCGTGGATGATATTGCCTGATTAAATGAAATGTATCGGGTGTTCTATCTTTCCTGACTTTTTTTGGTGTCTCTAATGATGAAAGTTAAGGCAATTCTACTATTTCTAGGCAGTTCAAATGAGTTAGTGTTTCTGTTTATCGCTGAAACAATTGTTTTTTTTCTTAATCTTTCCTCTCAAATACTTCACGCAATTTATTGCTACATGAAAAGTCATTCGGAATGTTACCATCTTAAAAAAGCCAAAAAAATCCTACTGTTCTAAAATTTTTAATTTCTACGATTAAATTTGCGATTGAAACGCTAAAAGGGGACCAAAAAATTATGTGGCAACTTTTTCTTCGCTCCTCAATTCGCAATCTCTCAACCACATTCTTGTATATCTCTAAATTAAACCATTCCAAAACCTTCGGTACCCTCACTAATTGCAATGAGAAGAGCACGCTCAAAGTGCTCATAGCTTTCGTAGTCTGGCAAACAGAGTTGATTGAAACATGTGTGTGCCGTAGGGAGGTTTCCAAACGTTGGCGCTGCTGTTATTTGAAAGCGAGGATTCAATTCCTGCAAGAATAAATACAGAGCTTTGGTGAGCTTTCACTGAGCTTTTCGTATTCTGTGAATTAAGTAGATAGGGGTGGAATATGTATATGTACCTGAAAACCTCCAGGTGGAAGTTGAGAACAGCCAGTTGTGAACTGCAGCAAACGAGCCATTTCAGTTTGATTCCAGTTACTAATTGCAGCCCAAAACCAACCCAGGACACGGCGGAATTCTGCAGAATTTCCATTCACAATATGATGAGCACGGAAGTCAGCAATTGAGTATTCTCCTGTTCCGCAGAGGAGAAGCTACAATTTTTTTAAATTTTGTATTATTTTTTTTAAATGTGTAATAATTAAAATTTTAAAAATATACCTCCAATTCATTCTCATCGAATATGCTTAGCAGATTATCGGGAATAATCCCATTGAGACCCTTGAGAAAACTATCAACCTCCTCACGTACATTATTGCAGAGACGCTGCTGCGCTAGGGCATCCAAATATTGACACTTTGTGGCATTTGTCACACGCACTTTGGCACCATTCGGAATCAATTCCACGGTTTTGCTCAATTGGCCTGAGGAGTCGTAGACCTCCTCCACAAAATACAACTCCAAACTATCGCTATGATCCAAATCCGTATCCAAGATGTATTTTATCTTTGATAAATAGAGATCTGGATCGTCTTGCTCAAAATACTGCAAAAAAAAAGAAAATCATTCATCAAAAAATCATGAATTAAAAAAAAATCAACGAAAACATAAAGCTGTGTTTGTGAAAAGTTCTTTGGAAATTGGTGATATTCTCAATTTAAACTAATATTGTACCTTGTAATGAACTCTGAGTCCTATAAGTTGAGCTAGGAAGCTTCTACTGAATCTGGCACGCACAAGCTGGCGGTAGGATCCTCCGAGAGCGCTCTCATAGAGGCACTTTCCTACAACTTTACCAGCAAATTCGAAATGTTTCAGCTTAAGATTGGGTGGTCGGTTGGGATTGGGATGAACTAAAGCTTGGCGTTTATCGTGGAATGCACAGAAGAGGCCTCCGCGTGGATCAAAAAGGGCACTGCAGATCAATTCAAACCATTCTCGTCGCAAGCCACCCCAATCGATACCTTGCTCACCTTGGAATGTTACTTCAAAATTACCACACCAATCAGACACGGAAAATCCTTTGGTAGCCTTCATTGAGGACTCCAGTATCTTATCTCGTTGCACCTTGAGTGCCAATTTCTCGTGATAGTAGTGAGAATGGAATTTACGAACTTCGTGGTAGAAGAAGTCCTGCTTATCTTTGAATGTCTCCGATCCGCCGATATTCTTGAGGAGGAAATGAGTAAAGGTAGCTGCTATGACATTCCTATCGCGCGATGCTAATTCAATCTTTGGCTGAGAGCCATCATCAATAATAAACACCGATCCGTGATTTTGACCAGCAGTTTGTGGCAGAAAATGGAACTGTTGAATTTGAGAGAAAAAATGAGAATTTTTAAATGTGTCTTAAAGAAAATTTCAGCATAAAAAAAGAATAACTTTGGAGCTAATTCTGGCAAAAATATTTTCTTTTCTTTTCTTACAATTCGTGAGTTATAAGGTTTTATGGCATTCTCACAAAAAAAACTTATAAATTTGTAAGATCTAAAAAGTTTCACAGTTCAACTTTTAGACCACGTCGCGAGAAACATTTTTGCTATAATAGAAAAGAAAAGGTTTTGGTATTCCGGCCGAATTTTTTCTTATAACTTGTAAGAAAATCTTACAAAATCATATGTTTTATAAGGACCTGCAGAGGTGCTTTTTCAATCTTTTTGCGAGTTTTGTGTCTATAGAAACATGATTCATCGTCATTGTTGGCAGCAATTGACTACTTTGACGATTATTCTACATGAATCTGAGTGTTTAGAATTGTTTTAGGTTTTTTTTAACACAAAAATAATGTGAATTATGTGGAAAAAAATTGACCATTTTTCGTCATTTACGGCAATAAACGTAATTACTTTCTAGAGATATTTCCGTTTCATTTATATATTCCGTTTCACTGCCAATTGATGATTTATTGGATTTAGTGGATGAACATGAGGCATATGCCGTATCTTCACATGCATTAAAGGACATTTTCCAAACAATAAAAATCAAATTGTTAGAGTATGAAAAAGAACTTTATTTCAGGAGGCTCTGAATTTGGCTCGAAGAATTTAAATTTCCGCAAACAGACGTCAGAATCCGAAACGAGTGCCCCTGTATTCATTCTGCCTAGGAGTAGTCCGGGTATATCCTTCCCGGAAGCTCCAGATGATTTTAATTTATAACAATTTTTTTCACCGAAATCTAGAATAAAAACGAAAAAAACTTCCTTTTATTTTACTTTGTAAAAAAAGAAATAGCAATATGCGGGGAAACATAAAATATTACCAAAATTCCAGAATAATCGATTGTTTTGTGTTGATAAATTCACTTAATTTTAACCTCTTTTTCTTTATTTACATAAACTTATTTCACTTCGTCTATCTTCGGTTTCACTTCGTTTGATAAAACTTAAATTTTAACAGCGACATCTGTTTTCGTGTTCTAATTTCGGAGGTTTGTGTATGTGTTACTATAAAAGAATGAAAAAGAAATTTTTGTGGGAATGCCAAATCTTACAAAATCCCTTGTAAGACGAAATAGATAGAAAAGAAAATATTTTTGTCAGAATAAGCTCCTTTATTACCTTCGTGGATGGGCAAAGTCGAAAAGTGGCAATTCTTTTAGGGATGAATTTCAAAATCAATTCCTTAATTGTAATCTAAAAATGAACATAAAAAATATTTTAAATTTACTTCAAAGATCCTCTATACTATTAAAAATATTTTCTTTATGTTCAGAAGTTAAAAATTTTTATTACAAAAATTATTTACTTACTTGCTTTGGACCGATGTAGCACAATACTTTCCGTGGTTTTGTTTTAATTTGCCCATAAATACTTATTAATTTTGCTTCATAGCAGATATTGTGCTTCCTGGACGCAATGTTTTTGTGCACAAGGGTGGTATCGCTACCTAGAATTGAATATATGTTAATTATTATTTAATTCCTTATTTCTTTTGCTCTATATAAGTTTGAAAATTAAACATAACGTGCTGTTTTTAAATTAATGAAAGCTTTTGAAGCGTTTTTATTTTTTAATTTGTACATTGGGCCTAATTCAGCGACCAAGAAACCCTTAAAATCTTTGAATTTTGTACTGAAATTTCAAGATTTCAAGCGAATTTCAAGGGTTTCTTGGTCGCTGAATAAGGCCCATTATCTAGTTTTTTTTTTGTTTTTGGACCAAACTTGAATTTTTATTAAACTCGTAATTTTATATTAAAAATTAATGCCTTATTGATAATTTAATTTAAAAAAAAACGACAAACGTTATTGAGATAACTACTTAATAACCAAAATAACATAAAAATTAAATGCATTTTTGATCATAACTTTTCAGTATCAGATTAGGCAATTGTAGAACTAATAAAACTTTCATTATTGAATTTGCAATTTAATAAAAGTTATCTTTTTTAATGTTATGATACAACCTCAAAAATATATTTAAAATAAAATAAAAATATATATATAAGTATTATTAACTCACTGCTCAATACAATGATATCAAAGTCCCCATTGGGTAGTTTCTGGTCCTCATAATTGAATATTGCTTTTAGGCATATGGGTTCCGGAAAGAGGGCCGTAACTGTGACGCGTGAATTGACCTTATCGTAGGCCATGGTGAGGGCACTGCTTAACTTTTCTGCCGGTTGACCACTGAGGTCAAATATGTCGATCCGATAGCCTTTTACCGGATCGTCGTCATTGCCAAATGTACATGCATTCCCGTATTCATCTCGTGGTTCAATGTGCAATAGGGTAGGTGCTCCAGCTGAGCACACCACCGTATTGGCAGGTCGAATGAGCCTAGAACGGCGAGCATCCATCTTTCCGGGGATGAAGGTCTTGAGGAATGGACTGCCAGCAATGTGGCTGGAGCCGATGAGAACGGAAATCTTGTACTGTCCCGCAGTACGTACGGTGAATTTAACTTTGGCGATATTGGCGTTGTTGGGATCCGTCCCCCCTAGGGAGTTGAGAGTCACAACCTTTCTTGTTCCCTGGCACACTTCAACGAAGAATTGATCTGTATCGCAGATCGGGTATGGTTGCCCATTGCGTTGGTAGAAACGCACAGTGAAGCACATAGTTTCGCCCACAACATGCGGATCAGTCCAGTCGAACTGAACTTTGCAATTAGCCGGCAGCAGGTACTTTCCCGTGACATACTGCAGGAGTGAGTGGCGTGCTTCTGGTGCCAATGAGGGTTGTGTCATTGCAGCAAGTGTAACGAGACCCGCCACGGAGACGGACACCACCAACATCCCACCCCATGTCCATGCATCCTGATGCTGAGACGATTTTACAACTGTCGACCATAGATTGGCTTTCAGTGTCTCCAACTGGGGCTTTGATGTTGGCAAACTCTGCCGTGCTTCGGACCACACGGACCAATCTTTGCCAAGAATTTGACGAGCACGTGGGTCCTCGAGCCAATATACATCTTCCAGTGACACCACCTCAACGCCCACCAATCTGCAATTGAATAATAAATTGTATTAGAGGACTATCCAATTCTTGCAACTCTGCAACGTGACACAAAAATAATGGAGGTGCGAAATAAAAATTTTACTCTTTCGGAGCTTTATATAATTTTTATATCGAAAAGGATACTCCTCTCGTAGCATTAAATATAAAATATCCTAAAGCTTTTTTTTTTTATTCTATAGAAAGGATCTTTTTGTAGTGGAATGTAAATCATGATGAAAATATGTTGGTGGCTTTTTATGTTTTTTTTTGCCTAATTTAATAAATTTAATATACTTATTGAAAATCTATTAACATAATTCTGTTGCCATAAAGATATCAGCTCAGTCATTCTGTTTGTTGTTTGAAAACACATTAAAATTATAATATAAGCTCTGTGTTGAGGTGAATTTCTCATGTTTGGTACGATTAGATAAAGAAATGCGCAACAAAATACGAAATATTATGCTTGTAAATTAGACTGTGAATCATATAATGAAGAAATTTTAATTTAATGTATTAAATTTTTATTTCTGCATTGACATCATTTTTCGCCACATGTTTGGCATTTTTCCCTTACTAAATTTTCCTATAATAGTATTTTATATATGAAAAGTTTTGTAGATCATCTGGAACTCCGTGTTCGACATCGTTTATCGAATGGAGCTATTTCAAGCACCCATTAGTTGGTGCTAAAAGTGCTAAAAGCATGCTTAGCCCAACAGAGTGTGTTCTTTGGGGTAGTTGGGAATCTTGTAGAAAACTTTCCTCTCTTGGGTTTCTTTTGGTGTATTAGAAGTAATGGCCAAGTCGTGCAATTGTACTGCCGTTTCATCAATTATTATTGATTTTCCTTTTGGTAAATGAATGGTCAGGAGTTTGCTCTGAGAGTGAGTGCCTAACGACTCTGTCAATTTTCACCATGTAGTAAAAAATTTGTTTGGTGTGAACATAAAAAGGCAATTTATAGACTCTGTGGGACTAATTGTGCGGAAAATTAAATAATAATGCACTCCTGCTACGAGCTTATGAATTTTTGTGGATGGATCCCCATTTACCATACTACTCCCAATCACTCCATATGAAAAGTTATTCAGGGGTAATCATGTGTGAGGAATAAGATTATCGAATTAGTTACACTTTACATACCTGGAATAGTGATGTTGCAGTCTATGTTCCTTGAGCCATTCCCTCAATATTAATTTCTGCTGCAAACTCAATGCGGCTCTCTGCAATCTTTTCTCATCGCCTGGCGGCAATTCGGGTAGCCTATCTGGGTCACCACAGCTCGACAACGATGATATTCCTGTGAGGATATTGTAAAAGAGAATTAAATAAACTAACTTATATATATGTATTGATTTCCCAATGAATTTTGGGTACTGGATTTTTGCTATAAATGTATCTCAATTTGCCCTAAATGTAACCCCCGGCACTGATTTCAATGCTTTGTCCAAAATTTTCACCATAAACGACCAAAACAGATCAATTTTGGCTATCGAACATGACACAATATAAATGAATAGTCCCAATTTCTCTTTCAATTCTCCATTGCATATTTGGAAAATAAATTATCGCATGAGAATCAATATTTGGGAGCCAATTCACATATGCATATATAGTTCGAATGCTACCATTTAAGCAAATCTGGCATAGTGTAAAAATGTAAAATTAATCGACGCCTCCTCGCCAGCAATCTGCTGCTATAATGGACATATTAAATTGATATTAAAATCATCTCAAAAATACTTTATGTGTATGTGAGAAAAAACTCAATTGATGAGAAAATAATGACAATGTGTGTTTGGGAATACAAACTGAACCCCTACCCTTTCTTTGCAGGATGTGTGGGTGGTAAATTGATGTAATTTTCCCCCTTGACATTTGACTTTTAAATGTTACTCACTATCGCAAGGTCATTTTGAATTTTTAGATTGTAAAATACATTCCACCCCCAAGAAAAATGTTATGTATAGTAAAGAAAATTATATGGGTAACATAAATTTTTAAAACAGCTTGGATAAAACCTTAATAATTGCTACAGTTTTTTTTATCATAGAGATCTCTAACTCCATGGAGCATATAACTTTAAAGTAAGTATACGGTATCCTTGTGCTAGGTGAAATTATAAATTAATTTTCGCTTTATGTTGAAAAGACATTTAAATTCAATTTTATGTTTTTTTCTTTATTTCTTTTTTTTCCATAAACAAATAAATTGAGTTTCATAAAATATTGCTCCCTTATTTGATTTTCAGATTTAAAAAAAAATGCACAAGAACTTCCTTCTCACATTTCCTTTTTGGCATGTGATGCATACATGTTGAAAAAAAAATCGCGAGGCAATAAAAACCGGCGCTTTTGTTGCTTTTATTGTTATTAGCAAATGGATTTCGATTCACTTGAATACGATACCGATGGAAGGAGAAGTGTGGAAAAGGAATCCCCAACACGCAATATTTTCCACAAACATGAAAATCCAACCGAGTGATGGTGAATCCTTGAATAAATCCATCTTCCTTCCGCTTCAATTTTTTTCTGTTTCATTTTCGTTTTCACTGTTCTGAGACTTGGTGGTGCCTTTCAAAAGAAATCTGTCGTCGTCACAATGTTGAATGCTTCACCATGTCTATGTATATAGTATGTATGTATGTTCAGACGTAAATTAATAATTTGGCAAAAGGGAAAATGAGGCACACACGCCAAATAAACAAAGCAAAAAACAAAATTGTAAGGTCAAAAAATTCCACATGCTGGGAAAATAAGTTAAAGCTGGGGGTATAATCTGATGAGCTTCAGCGTGTGTCTCATAGCATTTGGAGAGAAACGAGACAGCGAGATCTGTGGTGTCACAGAATCAACAAACACAATTTTGAATTTGCATATATGGTACATAATGCAGGATATACTAGCTCAAATATTTCCAAACAAACTGAATAAGCAAATTCTCATTTCTCTGAACGTATTATTAGCCATTCCATTATATCTAACACGATATAGGTCTTGCCGACTAGGCTATGTCTAATTTGATTAATTGTGAGACGCTTTTCCCACTTTATTCAACTAGCAAACAACGCGAAAGCTCTGAACCTCGCTATTATGGTTTCGTGTTGAGTGAAAGGCAACAGTGTGCAACTTAATGAGTAACTGGAGAAGAAAATCCTTTTTAACTACTTGAGCTACAAGAAAATAGTCCAAATTACAAATTTCCATCTGTTTCTACTTCTCGACAACTTTTCCTCCTATAAGCTTGTTCTTGGTGACACATAAAGTTTGTAAACGTTTATTTCGTTTTCAAGGAAAATACTTTTATGTTCTAAATGCGACTTTAAATTAGTGTTCACCACTTGTATCGTAATCCAAAATGCTTCAGTGTAAAAGTTGTTTCATATATTGGATAAAGTGGTGCTTTTTATTAAATGGAACACTTCAAACTACAAGAGGACGATTCTGCAAGAAATAGCAACGTGTTAGCAATCAAGCTTTAACATTTTCTTAGTGATAAAAAGTAACTAAATATATTTTTTAAAGGTTAAAACATTATTTATTACCTTCATTTTCATAGAAAAATTAGAAAAAATTCTAGATGGAGACGCCTGGTGGCTACGTGGCGCCATTAAAGTTCATATCCCATTAGTATACCTACATACGTCTTATGTAAAGAAATGTTTCAAGAATTCCATGAAGAATAACTCTGGGTGCTCTTAACATTAAAATTTCGTATTATTGCGCGAAAAAGTTATAAATTTGTCCCATTAATAAATCATTTTTACAGCGTGAAGAATGACTCTTGAGCACTTTCATGAGGAAGAGTGCACCATATGGCCTTTTGGTACATTGTCATTGAGAATTACTTGAGCTTAATTATTCACAGGTGAAAAAGCTAACGTGAATATCAGCATTTTCCATCGGTACAGTTCTTCCCTTATATAGAAACACCCTTCAAGGACAATTCCGATAAATTTTTCACACGCCATCCACGACAGTGGTATAACTCCCACGAGAGTATGGGGTACGACTACCCTGCTTTTACCTTGCTCGCACAACAAGCGGTACATCAGCAATTGAATCATCTAATAAATTTATCAATAGAAAGTAATTTGTCTTTACAAATGGCTATAGAATACCTCACACCCCACTGCTGTGGACACTGAATAACTATATATAGATTCATTAGAAGAAAAACTTTCGCCTACATTAAACTTTGTGAAAAACTAAAAGTATTTAGACGAAGGAAAATTAAATTGTCAAGTTTGAGCAAAAAAAAGGAAATGGAAAGAAACTAAATGCGGGAGTAAATGAGATTAAGATGGGACCTATATTAAGGAATTTCCATCAAATAAATAAGAAGATAAGAGTTTTCTATATAAGTTTGACATGATAAAAGTATAAACTCTGGAAAGTTTTAAATCTCATTTTCACAAACTTTTATCTACCTTTTCTTCATATAGAAAAATTATAGGGCGGGAACTGTTTTTTTGAATGTTTTTTTTAATAAGTCATTACTTAAAACCGGTAAGACTTTAAAATTAGGAATATTAATTGTTTTCATACCATAACTAAAATGTATATTTTCTCATACTATATAAAACATTTTTTGTGTGTAACATAAATAAAGAATTGTCATAAAGAGAATGTTTTTATTTATTATCCTCCATCAAATTCCAGATAAGAATTTATTTGTTTTTTTTTTAGTTAATTATAGTTGTTAAAACAAATTAGGTTTATAATACTACTTGATAAAAATTTTACAAGTGGTCTACTTTCTCCAAAATCTTATATTTTAGCAAGTCATAAATTAATAAAGAAAAATTAGGGTCATTAAAATAAATTAGTTCAAGTCAATACACAACGTTTCAAATTTGATACGATTTTCTTCCTGGTAAGTACATATGGCACATCCATGGCACCTGTTGTTAAGAAGTGAAGTAATGTTTTCCAATAAAATTTTAAGAATTTTCTCTGAGAATTTGCAGAAATGATTGACGATTTGGGGTAGAAGGCGCGTGGCCAAGTGGAAAATTGTGGTTTGCAGTTTAAACATTTTCGTGTGCTTTTGCAACATAAAATTGCAGAATTGTGTCCTATTACATGGCACTGGCCTCATAAATAACTTGTACGTTAGGTTCAGGTGGTGCCCATAAATACATTTGTAAAGTAACACACAGTCACATTAATGTTGTTTAGTTCATATGCATCAGACTATTATTTATCATTTTTCGTTTGCACTACCAAATTGCAGCCCAAAATGCTTTCGAGAGATTGTGTAGGAGTATTAAATTCGCCGCAATGTGAATTGCAACTTAATAATAATTAAATTAAATTTATAAGAGTATTATACGGTTATATAATTTAGATAAAGTAGAATATTTAGTATTTGCATACATATAGCCAAGTGGTGCATTGAAATTAAAATCATTGAGATGGTGAGCAGAATCTATACAAGAAAAACAATTATATATGCTCAATGCGACATTTTTTCCTCTTGCCACGATTTTTATGCACCAACTTTGTGCTGCAATGCCCATTTCGATGGTAAGGAGGATAAATCAATGCACAAAAGAAACCTTTTAACTTTCTGGGTGCCAACAATGGGAGCATTCCGCATTGCATGAATTTAAGTATATAGAAAAAAAATAGCCAAGAATTCCACAAGCCAGGATTCATTCTCTGATTGATAGTGTTTCCTTCATGCCTTATGTCCGTTATGTTCTCTGCATCTAAATAGCCCCAGTGATGACCTCAAAAAGTGGTAAAGTTAGCAATTTTTGCATATAACTCCTTTCAGTAACAAGAGAGAACAATGTGAGGGTGGTTTGCCAGCACAACTTTTGGCACGGTAGAATTTCCTTTTAGGAAACAGACATAAACGAAGAACATTGAACACCATAATGGGCGATAACCACTATATATTAAGCAAAATCCACATAATAAGTCCACCTTAATTTATTATTATGTTCCTTATGTTCTTATATTCCCCCAACACTATTGTATCATAAATTATGTTGGATATTTTGTATTTTCTTATGCAACAACATCCCAATTTGGCATTTTCAGTTAGCAAAAATCGAAAAAAAACTCCGAATTTTAACCATTAAAATAAATAAAACTAGCAAAGCTTCGTTGTATGTACTTGACCAAAATCTTGTGACTAATTTTAGAATATCAGGTACAAATCGTAAAAATTTTGGATTTAATAACATTAATTGAAATATTACGCGAGGAAACAATTAAATAGGTAAGTACTTAATTGTCTGAAGTATTTCTAGTTGTTGAGTTAATCCAGTGATTTTGGAACAAGTGCTTTTAGTAAGTTCATGTGTTCTTATGTGCGCAAAATATTATTTTGTATGTCATAAATTCTTTACGTTCACGACGGAATTTATAGTAAATTGATCTATATTCTATATTTTTAAATAATTATTTAATTATACATTTATCTTATCATGTTGCGGAAGAAATACAAATTAAATAAGATATGGTTTGAATTGTATTCAATGTAGGAATGAAAAATATATAGCAACCATGCTTGAGGACAGAAGAAATAGTGAAAAAAAATATTATCATACCTGACGAAGATGAAATGGAATTTCTCATCATTGTCATTCCAATTGAATTTATTTCCGATTCCATTTCGCTGATTTTCAAATTTGTCACGGGTAGATGAACTTTATGGATGGAACTTTAATGGGAATCTCCTTCTTCGTGGACGGTATGAAGGAGTGCATTAACGAAATATAAATTTTCTTCAAAAATTCGATGATTTTCTCTCTATTTTAGCTTTTGGTGATATGCGATGAGGATCACGGCACTGAATTAGTGGAATTACAACCTTTGCTTTTTACATCAAATATTGTAGGTACCTATTTTAGATTGGGCTATATGGCATTTTATTTTTTTCACTTGAATTTATTTCATTTATTGATTTATATTCTTCACGTGGGAGTTTTTAGTTCAAAATAGATTTTTTTGTATCAGTGCTTGTGCGATTATTTTACCAATCAATGTTATTTACTAATTTATTATTAAAATTATTCAGTATATAATTTATTGAAGAGAAAATGACAGAAATGTTCAAAGAAGGAACGTGGAATTTATTGATTTTAAATTAATAAAAATATATAATTTCTCATTGACGGTGGAGATTTGAAAAGGTATATAATATACAATATTTATCACTCAAGAATAAATTGAGTGTAGTGTTGCACGAATTTTCACTTGAATTAATATTGAGGATGGTGACTGTTCACGTCGTTCTGGCTCCCTGCTGTGAGGAGATGCCTCTGTGCTCGTGCTCTTGTGTAAGCTTTCGAGTGTCACATCAAAAGCTCTTCACTCCACAACAAAGGGAACAATATAAAGCTTTTACCATATTGAGAAGGAAAACAACACAATTTTCTCTACCCTTTGTGTTAGTTCACGCATTTTTTTTCATCTATTTTTTTTTCGTTCTTCTTTCTTGCGTGATGAGTCTCTTTGTCTTTGTATCACATAATTCAGTTTTGCACGAAAATTGTTGGACTTCGTTTCGTAATAAAAATTTTCACTGGATGAGAGTGCACGATGGGAAAAAATCCCGGAAATACATGGAGAATAAAAAAAAAGCGAAAAAACTGTCGCGAACTCAGGTCAGACACACAATTGAAAGGTGAACTGAGGTGATGCCCGTCTTTGTGGAAAAAGGGGGGCGCTAGAGGGAATGTGATGTAAACGAATTGAAAACGGAACAATTGCTAAGGGGGAATGTTCATCCGTAGCCAAGGAGCAATGTCTCACGACTGAAACAGCAAGTACTTCGTGCACGGGTCGAGTGGGATTTCATCAATTCCCCTGGCAATCCTCCCCAGGTTTTTATTTGTATGGCGGGAAATACGAGACGCGCAACGTGCTTATCGGATATCTGTGTCACTGTTTAGTTTAGAAACAATTCAAGACGTTGTTCCCATTTTGAATCTTATCATGTGGACGACGTCTTGATAAGATTCTTCACAATAAATCCACAATCACTCATCTTGGCATTATTCAAATAGATAATTTCACATTATACCTCTGCAATTATTCCATGAGCATTCATGTCAACATTTTCCTGCGCATGAGCTTTCTCACTGGTCAATTGATTTCTTCCCCTCGCGCGTGTAGGACGCCAACCGAGGGGTCCATCCATTCACTAAAATTTATACAGACTTCCTTACTCTTCAAGCCACTGTTAATGGAAATCCCTTTGATATACAAAGTGGTAAAGTTAAACACAAACTAATATACATAATGCAAAGGTATTTGTCTTTCCCAATTTGGTTTCATTAACTGATCAATTGGAATTAATTTATGAATTCGATTTTCCATTATTGAAATGTATTAGTCGTATTTTACACACGTAGGCAAGTGATGGAAAATGCTTACTTTAACACATCATTAAACAAAATTACGTTATTGCGGCTAAATAAGGTGCTCAACAGCCAAATCTTTGGTGAAGAAAAATTTAAAAAAATGCGAATATAAAAAATGATTATTTGTATTTTTGAGTACCTACTATACTGTATTTCACAATTTATGTATATTCTTATTATAGTTGCCTGGCTACATAGAAGTAAACATCTAAAAAAAAACAATTTTTCTTAAATTAAAAATTAAAAATTTAAGATTCATCTAAATAAAATATTATATTTCATCGATCTGGAGAGAAGAAAACTTTGTAAATATTTTATAGCTGCAAAAATAAACTTTATAAGTCCAGCTACGTAAAACCACAGAGCAGAGATTTTCGTTCATTTCCTATTCCGGTTAGCTTGTAGTGTTGGAATACGCGGGATCATTAAAATGAATAGCCCTCCTGAGGATTTGTTCTATCCTTGTTGGATACCAACTTTCTCCAAAGTAATTTTTCTTTGCTTAAAAAAAAATTATGTATAGTCCCCCACTGTGAGCATATTGCGATATGAATGTCTATTTACTTTTTTGCTATGTAGAGTAGATATGCCAAGTTTATTACTACACGCAGTTTTGAAAGTTAAATTTACTTCTCACATCCTTTCTTGTTGTTGACCAACCTGTCGGATTCCATGAGTCAGTTTGTATGTTTTTTTTTTCATTTACATATTCAACCAAACCCTCATAATTACAAATTACTTTGTAGCGTGCTTCTAATGGTCATCTAATTAGTCCGCCTCATGCTAAAGAATCTCAGCAATGACGGAACTCGGAAGGATTCATGGATTTTTATTTATTTGAATAAAGTTATCTGTATAGGCAATGGGAAAAAACATTCATGAGCTCATGAGACTTACCTTTCTGTCGGAAAAGGTCCTTGTACTGCCCCAAATCATTCTGATCGAGCCAAGTGTCAACATCGAGGGCAAAATCCCCTTCGGTAGTGTAAAATTTATCCCAAAGACACAAAACAAATTTTCCAAGAGAGAAGGTAAAGAGGAAACTTAGGAGAATTGCACAGCAAATCTTCATGCACCGTATTATCATAATATCTTATCACTTTTGCATTTTATCACTCAACCACTCATTTATGCAGGTAAAAGATATTATTTTGCACGACAGATAGAAAGCACGTCAAGTCTTATCAGAGTATGTGATGATTTGCTCAAATTGTCATCTGCAAATGGTGAGTGTGTTGGAGAGTGCCCATTGGAATAACAACAAATGAGCTTTCCAGCTTTTAACACCCACACATTTTCCAGTTTGGTTTGAATATTCAATAAAGTACGTGAAAAATCATTTTGCATGAAAGCTCCCAAGTAGTGCTGCTTTTATTATCAAAAGCTTCTGATGAAGCTTTTAGATAAAAAGGTTTTTCTTAGGTTTGGATAAAATCCGGATGAAATTGTATTTATAAGAGCTTGAAAGCTTTTAACTGATATCACAACTCTCACTCAAACTGCAAGTTTTTCGTTATTTTTCACGAATCCCCTATTTAGCTATTTAGTACGTAAAAACATGCATCATCTTAGCATTTATCTTCTAAAAGTTATGTGCTTCATTTAATTATAGAAATATTCTAATATAATCATTTAGAATACTGAAAGTTCTAAAAGAAAAATGGATTTTTCCAGTTGAGTACCAGATAAATTGCCAATGTCCTAGAAAAGGCAGAAAAGATCCCTAAATTCCTTTATATTATTTCCTAAATCATTAATTAGACCCATTGATAATAATAATCTTTATTTACGCCACACAAACTAGTGTATGATGGACTATGGAGGTTAGATCCATTGATATTTAGTGTCAAATAAGAAAATGTGTGAAAGAGAGAAATATGTATGTATGTACATATGTATGGGCCTGAGGATTAAAGTAATATAACACAATCACCCTGTTAAAATTAAATTAATAAATAAACTTCTTTGCAATGTAATAAACATATACATATATGTCTATTTTTTTTTAACGTAGTGTGGTGTATTTTCCTGCTGAGTAGTAAAATGTAACATACAGGAGAAATTCCTGGAAACAACACTCACAATATCTTGTTAAAATTTCAGCACCACATTACATATTGATTAAAAGTTAAGCAAGAATTTTCCTGCCTTATTGAATAGTTGCACTACATAACTTTCTCGTCTGTTTGCTTTCATAAACAATTGATAACAATTTAATTGTACACCGCCTGTGAATCGCTTAGTTTCTTATTTTGTTGCACCAAAACCAACACGGAAGTGTTGCTCCAATCCAAAAACTATAGTGCTGCAAGTCGCTTTACTATAGTAGAGTTGGTTGGAGAGGAAAAAAGTTCTATAGGAAAAACCGGAAGCAAGTTTCACGAAGAGAATTAGGTAGCAGAGATTAAAATGCAAAGACAGTTGCAGATCTTTTTGTTTCTCAGCTTGGTGACGACGTTGAAAATGGAGCAAAAACTTTAAAAAGAAACTTACTGAAAATGCATTTTCCTGTTGATATAAAAGAAACGTCGTTAAAGACATTATTGTTGCACGAAGAGTTTTCCATTTAAGATAAAACTCAAAGATTTTCACGGAACTCAGAAAAATCTCTCAGTAAGGAATCGGTGGTAAAAGAAATGTGTTCCCCAAAAAGGTAGAATTGAATGAAATGCAAAAAAATAAGAAAATCCTGTAGGAGCATTCATCTCTCTTATATTACTTCAAGATTGATTACATGTAAGGCTAAGATCCTATACATTTTTTTTTGTTCACAGTGACTATCTAAATGAAATTTCAAACTATATTTACCAAATCCTTAATAATACATTTTTTATTACAATAGAATATGGGGGCGTGTAGTTCACAAAAAAGCGACGATTTATGCAACGACAACATGATGCGGGGTTTTTCTTCTTTACTAATTCAAGTGACACAAGGCGTAGTTGAGGAAAAAGATGATGAGGGATGAGGCCAGACGATTGGTGGAGGCTTTTGATATTCCATGACTATGTGTACTGAATTCCTTTGGGTCGGTATATTCACTCAACCCAGCTAGGTTTCTACTTGCCACTCGCACGATGTATCGCGTATGAGGCTCTAGGTGCGTTATAAGGTAGGTGAAATTATCTTCGACAGGAAAATCAATTTGTCGTGCCAAAGTCCAATCCTGATCGTGCTCTTCAAATACATTTACTGGCATGATTTGGAAGCGATACCCAATTGTATCCATTTCCGTGGGTTCCCTTTGCTTTGCAGCACCCACATCAACATCAAGGATATCATAGCTAACACCACGTAAGATAAACTTAGCTGGTGGTTCGGGCTTGACGCCCTCCTTAAGTAGGATCTCATGATCAACATTTCCCAATGGATTGGATGCTTTGCACCGATACTGCCCTAGAATCGATGCATCCGTTAGAGTTATTTCCAATTGAGAAATATCCTTGGCTGTATGAATTGTTTGCTGTCGAGGATTAATTTTTTTTCCATGGCGAAACCAAGAAAAGTTGGCAGGTGGCTCAGCCTCAGCCTCACATGTGAGATTTACTGTTCCATTCGCATAGACATACTGAATATTATCTTCAGACAAAAGGGTGGGTTTATCTGCAAAAAAAATCCATCTGTTTAGAACTTTCAATTAAGCTAAATGTTGCAACTTTTCATTACATTGGACATTAAGGCGAATACGCTGCTCCTTGCTGTTCACTATCGATGGTGAAACCTGAATATAGAGAAGTAAAATATGTATAAGTTGTTATGCAAAAATTTGCAAAAAAGGACTTTATTAATAAAGTTTGCATTTAATGGATTCTTTTGTACGTGCTTCTTTGGAAAGTACTTCTTTAAAGATTTATCAAGTTTCTTCATTAAAAATTTTCCGTGGTTTCTCCAACTGTTCATTTTCGAAAAAAACTCCAAGAAACTATTCGTACGGAAATTCATTAAATGGATAATTTATATTTTCTCCTTATATCCTTGCAAGAAGTTGCACAAATAACAAATTAGTGAAGTTTAAATTTTAAGTGAATCGGGAGAAATTCAATTTAATTCTTAAAAATCTATTGTTTTATATTGAATTATCTAATTTATCATTTCTCTTCTATATTATATTTAGCTAAGATTTATGGGTACACTACCTATATACATTGTATGTATTAAACGCATACAGCTTCTCTTTATATACCAAAAAAATTGCTCAAGCATAAATGAGTAAGTTTTGTTCTTGTGTCTTTTTTTCTTCACTCACCTGAAATCCTCTGCAGGTGTATTCTCCGCTATCATTCCTGTGCACCCTCTTGATGAAGAGCCCATCCGCCAATTTTATATACTTTTCGTGTGGAACTGGAGAAACAAAGCAGAATACAAATCAGTGAAATAAATTTTGGAGGTAAAATAATTGAAAGGGCTCTTAATTCGATGCATGTGTAAACGACAGGGATAATAAATTTGAATCTCTCCCACGTGGGGGGAATATTTTAAAAACGCCCTCTTCATATAATTGGAGCTAATTCAATGCTCCTCCATAAACTTTTAGCATCGTCTGATACATATAACATACACCTACAGAGTACCTGAAAAATTGTCAAAGCAACCCAACCAATTAATTACTCACTCTTTAAATGAGACCCCTAGCAAAATGAGCAAATTTATATTGAGCGTAATTAATTGCAAGTACTCATTCTCTATGAAATCTTATCCATTTATTTTCCTTATTTCCACACTCGTGAAATTAAGCCCACCCCATGCACACACTGAAAATGAACTTGAATGAAATTTTAGTTTAGTCTTCTTGCACATACAGGATTCGTAGAATTTTCATGTGACTGCTAGAGCAAAAATGGATAAATTTACACGAAGAATTAATCATTTATGAAGTGCACCAAGCTTGCTTGCTTCTCAAGAAGATATATGGGACGAACGATTGTATCGGAATTTCAATTTTCCACAGAATTTACCCCCAATATTTTTATGCTTTTCGCTGAAAATCTTTCAATTGTTTATAACTCGATCTCACCCATATTGACATGGAATTATTGATTGAGTTGAAATTGAATTTTTACAAATTAAACTGCATAGTTGAGTTATGAACTCTTCCAATTAAATACCTAATATGTGTGCATTTATGAAGATTTTCATCATCAGTTTTACATTTTGAATATTATTTACCATTGAACTGGAGCTAATTAATTTTTCCCGTTTCAAATAAAATATGTAGGTACCTACTTCCCATCTGGTACATAAATTTACATTTTCAATACATTTCCCTGTTTTTTTTTTACACGGAGGTGAACCAAAGGGAAAATTTATTTGCATGGAAAACGAGTCAGCGACAAAAACTGAATTTCACGGTCAGAAAATTCTCTGTGAAATATCTTTCTGTGCAGAAAATAAATTTACTCCGTGCTACAAATCTGAGTACATAGGGTACATGGGTTGGAAAAAAGTGCTTTTGAAATTTATATCAATTGCAGGGGAGTGATAAGATTGGTGTTCTACCCCCATGAGATTTTTTTGCTATAAAATGTGTCGCGCGCGTTCCCCCTTTCGAATACACCCCCCGAAATGTAAGATGATTTATATGCTCTATATGCCTTACATTGTAAGGATTTTCCGTTGTAATCCCATGAAATGACAGGCTCAGGATCACCTTTGACCTCACATCGTATTGTAGCGTCTCGATGTTCACGTGCTAGCTGAACAATTGGCGTATCGACGAAGCTCATTTCCTCTGTAAAAAAAAGTACCAACAGCTGGATTACTTTTCAATTTTCTCACCCTAAAGAATTTTCCACAAAAAAGAATTTTTCCACATCCTGTAGAAACACCCAAATATGCCAAAATAAAATCTAAAGAACTTCCATCTACGAAGAAAATTTCTCAATGAAAATTTTATATTTTTATTTACTTGAATAAATTTTGAATAGAACCTTGATGATGTAGTGCGAAGGAGTTCTTGTGCTCATTACGAATTCATTCACTTCAAACGCGCTTCAAAACAATTCGAGGAAAACCCTTAAAAATGAATGAAAAACAACCTCATGAAAAGTCATTAAGAAATTATACGAAGAAAATGCCAAAGGTTTTTTTGTATGCGCATCCTGAATTTTCTGCGTATTTTCTCTTTAGGAATAATATAGGTATGATATTGTATAGAATCATGTGGTGAATTTTAAAAATACCACAAATATATTTGGATTAGATTTCTTCCAAGAAAATACTCTTACTTCCTGAAGAATGATGAAGAAATCGTTATAAAAATTTCATCGTGGGCTTATTTGTTGCCTTTCTATTCTATTTTATTTGTATTTTTGGATTTTTTTAATCAAATAAAAATTATAAACTTGGGTAGGGAAAGAAATAAAATTGTGGCATTACCAATAATTTTTTTTATGTTAAAGTTATAAAAGAATATTTATTGTAAAAAATAGTCCAGTTATTATGTAAACTCTAGGAGTTTTAAAAAATGATTTTCGCGTCAATTTTGAAACAAATAAAAATTTCACCTTAAAAAACGTTTTTCTTAAAAAAAAACTTTTTCTTAAAAAATATATTTTTTTAACATTTTGAACATTTTATATTCTCTTGAATTTCCGAACATATTGCACTAATTCCTAATTTTAAATAAAAAGGAAAATGTAGAAATCAGTCAAGAATTTATAATTTAAGAAACTAAATAAAAACTATTTAGAAAATTTTAGTGCAAAACTTTGTCAACATATCAAAACAAATTTCCTTTAAAGTGCGATAAATTTAAATTGTCCATCAAAAGCGATTACTTTAATAGCAATATTCTGCACACAAAATTGTCGTATAAATGGAGCTTGCTTGTCGTGCAACTTAAAGCTTCATCAGCTGTAGCACGGAATAGACAATACAGCTAACTATCTAAATCTTCTATTAAAATTCACATCATGTTTATGTATTTTTCACTTTTTCCACCCATCATAGAAAGTTGTGTCATGTACTGTGGAAGACTTTTGTATTTGAACATGGAGCGAGAAGGGAAGAAAGGTAATTGTGTTATCGCAAATTGTGTTGTTAGTTTTTGCATACAAGAAGAGTATTCGTTTGCGGTGCAGAAAGCTTTCGCATGTGCCGTGGTGACAGGCTTGATATAGAGAGAAATAGAGAGAAAATGACACAAAATATCTTTGGAATTTCTCTCACCATTTACAATCATCCTAAAGGAGCTTTTTGTGTCCTCAGCATCGTCACCCAAGCAACTCCATTCGCCTCGATCTGCTAGGGTGATGTGCTCAAATACGAGTGCGAGGGAATCTGCAAATAGAAGAGATTTGTATGGACTCAAATGCTATATAGTAGAGCATTTAATTGAAAATTCCACCACCACCTCAACTCACCCCTAATATCTTCAGTGTGAACGCGCCCCCGACGCTCCTTTATGGAGCCTTTCTTTGGATTCTGCCATCGAACGGCCATGGCATTATTTTGTGCGTTGCACGTCACAATGTAGGAATCGTTGACGGATCTCACCACTTCACGAAGCGGTGGCTGAAGACTAATTTTCTCCCGATGAGATTCCACCCCACACATGAAAGCTGCAAATGAAGAGAGAAAGCATCTCATAAACATCCCGGTGCCAATTTAATTTTCTCACTTCGACTGAATTATGGTATTTTAAATGTGTTCCCAAAATGAAGCACCAAAACGAGTAGAAGATTCAATGACAAAATCTCGTCACATTTCCACGTGTTTCCCTTTGGGAATTTTCTGTCATAAACTTTTCACATTCATTATCTTCACCTTGGAGTCCTTTTCCATCAGAGCATATTTCAACTTTCACCTTAAATACTCCCATCAATTTATATACAGAAAATACAACCAACTCTATTTGCACAGAATTATTGTCTGTCTGTGCCAAAGCAAATTCTTCCCCCTTCAGACGATTCCAACAACATAAAATGGATACATGTGGGGGTGCGATATTAAATTTCCTTGGTTCTCAATAAGTCTCAAGAGCTTACATAAGCATCCTTCTAAATTTTAAATAACAAATAGGAGAGGATTATGTTACCCTGAAATACCAAATTTTGCTCAAAAAAAAATATTAAAGAAAACTCCCTGTTGCGTTTTAACTTTTATGTCACCAAATTGTTTATTCTTACTCTGGATTTTTTGCCTATTTTATTATATTTAACACACACGCGAAATTTTTATTGCTGACTTAGGGTGCATAAAAATGTCATAAAAAGTTTTTATTTTCATACAAATTATTCGGTTAAAGGGAGAGATTTATAACTTCTTGTGTTACACAAGAATATTGGTTGAAAATTGAATTTTCCGAAAGATTTTGATATCAAACAGTACTTAATCATGGACATTATAGGTTAATTAATTTTTAAATTAAAAAATCCTATCTATAAAATTTTGATCTTAAATACCCTTAGCGATTCGAAAGATTCCACTCACTTTCTTGAATATCAAAGTATTATTTTACTATACAGTCCTCATCTTATATCTTCCCTAATATGTAGGTATTAAAAAATAATCTTCTTACAATGTAATCATCCTGCATACTGCCACCATGAAAACCCTCATATTTTTTTGACCAAAAGTTCATTTTGACTTTAATATGATTATTATTTATTCATGAGGAGTTGATTTGAATTTATCCATCATAGTCTTATGAATAAATTCATACCAAAAATTGGCATTTGCTTCATTTATATGCGACAAAAAAATATTGTTCAATAACGAGAGGAATCTCAATATACATAGATAGAATAGAAGAATGTTAGTAATAGTAGTAGTAGCAGAAAATAGGATAAGTAAAAATATCACTGATACCAAAAAATCCAATTCCAGCTCTTCCTCATTATATTTACTTTTGATTTACAGTTAATTAGAATTCATATAGAAAGCTTTCAGTAGGATACTACGTCTTGTTTTGCCTACCTTTTTCATTTCCTTTTATGAAAAATCTAATCGAGATTTAAATAAATACCTACTATCCTCTGCAATGTATAATTTGCGAGGCCTGGGTCAAACATTTAAAGCAAACGGATCGAATTATCTTTCGGATTAAAATGCCTCTCACAGGAGCTTTTTTCACTCAATGAAATGTTATGTGGAGAAGGATAAAAAAAAGGATATATTTTTGATCCGATTAATTTACAAGCTCAATCTCTCACCACGCCTGAAGCGTCTATTCACCATGTATTTGATGGTCTCTGTGATTTTGGGAGCTTTTTTTAAGTGGCAGTGAAGCGCAATTTTAGGTTGAGCACGGTCCTTGCGTATAGGATGTTCGTGGAGGACAGTGTTTTCTGGGCGTGAAGCTTGCCAAGAGCGTGAAAATTTCACACTTGAGGGATTGTGTTAAATACATTCTGGGGAAAATTTAGCTAGACATATTTTCATTATAATTTCCCATTATGTTGCTAACATTCTTCCCATTTTCTTTCACATTCTTCTCGTATTTTATCATCTCATGCTAAAACTTGACGGTCGGTGGGCGGAATGAAAAGTTTAGGGGTTGCCTTGGAGTGTATATATATCTATCCTCGAAAATGGGGGCCTTTCAAGGGACACGGTTTGTATGTTTGGAGGGTAAAAATTTAAATCAATTTATTATTTCACGTTTCACCACCACTTTCCCTTTGCCACCCCTCTACTTTTCTCTTAATTGAAGAAGACATTGTGGGTGAATGGAACACTTTATGACATCTTCCTTCCACTTCAGTTCCCACATCTTTCCCACCCCCAATTGTACGATTGTGGCGACAAAAATAAAAGTTCACACAGATTATAAACTTTTTACAGCTTTTCTAACACCTTTTTCTCCATCTTTCTCATTTAAACATGGCAGTAGACAAAAATACACAGATTATTTATTATTGTGCTTATGTTGAGGGCAATTTTATGATTTTTTTTGTGTGTTCTTTGACATGCAAAAGGAAAAGATTTTTATCCCCCTGACCTCGATTAAGGCTTTAAAAAATTCTGACCACGTTCTGGGTGTGCACCACCCAAAAATGGTAATAATTTCTTCTTATAGAGGTTCCCTCTGTATAAGCACAAAGTTTCCCTCCAAAGATTTTTTTTTAAATCTCGTCCTGTGTGCAACATGAAATCCCCTTTTGCTGTTGAGATTTCATATCCTTGTGCAAATTTTATGGGGATTTTATTGATGTTGGAAGATGTAGGGAGACTCGTGTTATCCTCTTTTATTACAAAGAAAGCACTATGATTAAAAATGAGCAAAAAAAGAAATTTATATGTTAAGCAAGTTTATCTTAAAAGCAGTTTAAATTATGTGTTTGCGGTTAAATGGAAATTTAGGAGAATTGTATGCAATAGGCAAGAGAGAATTAAACCATAAATACCATGAATAAGGATTTAATATAAAATGTAGAGACATTATACTGAATAGCTGTAGTTCTCAGCATTCTCGGTAAAATGGGTAAAATGTTAAAATTTCATAAAGATAATAATATGTGGCCTAAATAATGTAGGAGGCTAAAGAATTTACAATGGATGTTACCTACTTCGCATATAAATGGGTAAAACTTTGAATGCCATATAGCTTTTTATGCTGAAAGCTCTTAATTTAGAAGTAAAGAGTAAATAATAGAGAAAAGTATATAATAAAGGTTAATATATCGATTAGGATGTTCCTTGCCGAATTGAAGGACAGGGAGTATGAGCAATAAAAACTACTTGTTCCTTCCATTCCACCTCTATCGTCTGTCGCACTTGGAAATAATACATTAAGATTCTCACACTTTATGTGCATTTTTCCCGGTCTCTATCGGTGTGTCACGTAACCATGATAACCCAAAAGCATGTTTAGACGACCGGAGGGTGGAATATTGAAGGGAAGTGGCAAACATCGTCAGTGAAGGAGAGTCAATTACGGTTTGTTCCCTCATAAAATGAGATTCTGCGAGTACCCCATAAGACGGAGAAATCACAACATGTATGAGAAAAAGCTCTTAATATGAAACTTTTGTATATGTACCAGTAACATTTCATTAAATTATTTCGTGCTGTTCCCCAAATCCAGGATAAATTTTCCTTCAGCGTGTAAGATATTATCATACAGAATTAGTATGGCTTTTATTTCTCTCACATGTTGTACGGATTTATTATTGCAATTTCTCCTTGTTATCACGTAATTTTTCTCACAGACGCAATGGTACTTCCACAAGGATTATATATACATAATATTATTATCATTATTATGTAGAGACAATCCGACAAACCAACAAGAATTCTTTTTTCTCTAACATTTTGTGCTAATGTCTTACTTAAACAAGTAATTTCTACTGCCTTAAAAATATATACATAATATTGAGACACGGATAGGCATATCCGAATTGTTCTCTCGAATAAAGGATATTCCCACACAAAATCGGTAAACTACTTTAGGTTGAATTAAGGTTCTTTAGGTAATGTAATGCGTCACCTTGTTTTCTCCAAATATTTATCTTATTGGCACAACAACCCTTCCCGAAGGCTTCCTACCATTATGACCTATTTTTAGTCAAAAAAAATTCCTTATTTTATGTCAACATGAAAATGTTGTCCAGTTGTAATCCTACTCATGTGAATAAACAAGAGAAAGTAAACGATTTCTCTGCGCTCAAAATCGCCAAATATTTGTCAAGAATCATCAATGTTTGGCGAATATCCAAACTATATAGGTAGGTTCATAGTGTACAGTGCTGAAAGACCCAGAAGAATTTCCTTTGCTCAGCAATATCAATGCGGGGGCGGTGATTTGATTATCCCTATATCCCACCAAACGCTTTAATAGGTATATAGATATACAATGCGGTGCATCCATTATCTCATGGCAATTGGGCTTTTCCTCTCCTGAATTATTGATTACATTCCCATACATTTTCAATGACTCAGTGAACCATTACACTGCGTTCTGCCGGTTCTGCCTTTTTTTTCCAGCACCCAGCTCAATTTGGAAACTTTTCTATCTCTATTAAATTACATTTTATACAGTGGAAATGTTAATTGAAAATTTAAATGGAAATTTTATTGCTGATTGGTACTGATTGCAAAATGCTAAATGCGCAATAATACTATATAACCAATTATGTGTTGAGTGGATTTTCATAGGAAATTGAAAAAAAAAATGATATGACCCGGTCATTTTTTTAGTTGGCAATAGAAAAAAAAAAAGAAAATGTCTATAAGTGATGTAAGGGGTCGAGGGAAAAAATGTGAAAATGAATAGCACGGTATGAGATTTATTGAATTGTTGTTGAAAAATAGCAAAGGGGATTTATTTACGAGGCTTGTCATCAATTTTAATGGACATTATCAATCAACCGAGGAAAAGTCTGTGCAATCGCACGTGCAAAAGTTAACTGACCCGCTCAAAATATCGGCTTATTCGATGCAGAGGTTTGAAAATATACTCCTGCTGACGCTCTATGTTTGGAAAATGTAATGGAAATTCCTGAGTTAAATGGAAAATATTTCTCTGCATGCGACGAATACACCACACTCATCCCCCTCCTTTAGAGTTTTTTTTTTGCATCAAATGGAAAAGTTCACAGAAACTTCACCCAAAAGGTACTATATGACTTTTTTATTCAGGACCCATAGCTTACAAGCACACACAGGAAAGTATTTTAGCATTGTGCGGAAAAACTATTAGGGGAAATGAAGTGGAAGAGGAAAAAAATGAGAAAATCCGGATATGCGAAGCCCATGAGTAAATACAATGACTTTCTACGGAGGATAAACTTTTTCCCTCAGCCTCCTAAATTTTCGGCACACTTTGCTATGTATTGCAACACTGAGGGGGTGACAAGAAAACTATTGATCACCGGGAAATCTTCGGGATTTTCCACCCCAAGCCTGGTGAAAATTTGCGTCGTTCTTCTTTTCTGGTAAATCAATTTCAAAAGTGGCGTCTCGATGACTCTGAAAAAAATCTTCACTCTCACGATGAGTGCTTTTTTATTGATTTGATGTCAGCGAAAAAAAATCATCTATTTCAAACCGCACATTCGCTTTTGCACGATACTTTAGAGAAAACACCATCCCTCGCAATGGGGGCTTTTCGAATTACGATGAAACTTTACTGATTTGCAGGAAATACTTTACAATGAAATTTCCGTATACAAACACTACTACTGCATCTACGTATATGTATGTAGGATATGAATTCAATTTAGAGCGAAATAATAAAAGTGGCAAATTCAGTTAGAGCGACGAGACAATTTAATTTAGACACCATGAGAAGATGCTACATTGTGCATAGCTGGAGTGCATTTAACGAACTTTTAGGAAAGCCACATGAAAGTGCAGAAATTATCTAAACATTAGACAGTGAAGTTGATGCTGTGATGGAGTAATGTACAAGAAACTAGTCAGACACTTCATAAGCAAAAACTTTGTTGTGATAAGAATGAGAAAACCAAAGTGTGACAAAAGAGCGAGTTTAAATTATAAATTAATTAAATGACAATATATAGAGAAAAGTGGGGTAAGTTGGAAGTCTAGCATATTCTTAAGCAATCTATATTTTCACTTCTCACTCGCTACCCCTATCCCCTTCTCTCCCAACTTATTCCTTATATAGCTCCCATACAAATTTACTATTTTTTCGCGTAAAATTTGCTCGTTTTGTCTGAAATGTTCGTTTATTTCTAAACTCTTAATAAATAATTTTCTTTTACATTCTTTTCTTTAGTAAAAAGCTAATAAAAGCACTACCTAAATTACAGCTTTAAAGGCAATTTACTCACATTCAATCGGAGGGTTGAGTTAACTAGTAGTTTATAAATAAATTTTCAGAACATGTTTTTTCAACACTTCATCAAAATATTTGCACCCTATTCATGAACTATAAATTACACGGTCATACTATAAATTCATTTCGGTACAATATTATCTGCAATTATTCGCGAAATGACTATGGAATTGAGTGCTCTCTATGTGCTATTAAAATCACTAAAATATACCATTGAATAAATATGTTGTGTATCATTTATGTAAAATGCTTTAGGGAAAATGGAATGAAAAAAAAACTTGCCTCTGTGAAAAAAAAAATAATGGGGGATATAAAGCTGCACAAAAGCTAAATACTTTGCATGTGAGATATGAAAACAAATTTATATGCGGATGCTTTTTTATATGCCCCTCCCTTCCTCAATTATGGCTGTTTTTTATCATATGTATTACGTATATTTTATGGTAAAACATAAGAGTCATGTCCTTATTAACTTCTAAAGAGGTTTGTTCTAAATTTCTTTTCATCGCAATGAAACTTTAATGTGGAACCAGCTATTATCGTCTTGGTACATGGAGTAAAATTTTGTGAAAGTTCATGTTATATAGGTACCTCTATCTTGAAGATTCATTTCGCTAACCACTCACCCTTAATGGACTCTAAATAGTTTCTTGTGCGAATATTGCTGTTGCTATAGTGGAGAAGAAAAGGTGAATTTATGGGCAAAAGCCAGTGTGTGTTTATCTTTCCTCCTTTTAACTCTCCCCCAACATAGAGTGAGGCGATGACCTAGCAGGTGCGTTGAGCGAGATATTTAGGGACTAAATTCGATAAGCAATCAGGAAATGCCTCAAAATAAGCAATCAGGATAAATTGGTCCGAGACCTAAATAAATCGCCAATAGTTACCCAAGAGTTATATTGTGCCTACTTTTAGATTCGCAATTCCAAATGGACGAGATCTTTAATGATTTTTCCACCCCCATCCTATTTTGTCCCTCTGTGTGCAATACACAAACATATATAGGAAATTTTTTCGCACACCACATACCCCCAGAGACATTTCGGGGCGAGGGTTGTTCGAAGACACAAAAGGAAGACCCCGCATAGATTTGTATGTGGGATGAGTCGGACGGCGTCTGCATGTCGTGTCGTCTACACAAAATTGAGATCAGCTGCTGCTCCGACGCTGTAGCCCCACCATAAATGGAAGAGGAAGTTGATGCCAGAGAAATAGTGGATTCACCATATACTTTTTCACCAAATGACGCACTCATTCACCATATCTCTCTTCTTCAGAACTTTAATATTATACCACGGGAAGATGCGAGCGCAAATTTACGAGTTTGTTAACATTCTTCGCGAGTGAGTTCCCCATTTCATTGATTTTTTTCTCTTGATATATTCCACCAATCCCCCTACCCTATATCCCATGCCAAAAATTCAGCTCCCCCAAAGAAAAGCCACATCCTCTCCGCAGTTAGGTACTCTGTATTCCATCAGGGAAGAAATCTGACGAGGGAAGCTTCTTGGGTGTACAACACATAAAAAAATTGATTAAATCGTTAAACATTCATGTAAAGTTTGCTAATAAAACTTTCGTAATCATTATAATAGACTCCTTTCATCTTATCACGTATTTTCGCACCGAACGCAACAGAGTTGATTTCTCGTCACAGTCAATTCGAGTTCTTCCTTTGTGGATGGAATCACACAAAAGCTCACCATGCCGTAGCGTGGTTAAAAACATTAATAAGCAGCTTTAATTAAGAATAAAAATGCATTATTCCAATGAATTTAATTAAATTTCTATGAATGAGGTATTGTTTATCATTTATTTATAACTTTTTATGGTTTATTATGAAACTTTCACAAAATTCTATTGAATTAACTGGGGTGCTACACAAGAATAAATGTAATATAGTACTCGCAGCACATCACGAGAAGCTTTTATTTTATTAACCGCACAAAATGCAAAATTTCCATTGAAATTTTGCTATAAACGAGGTTGAATAGTTTTATCAATTAACTTACGGGAGTAGAATAAAATGAATGATTGGTGGTTTAATTTGTGGAAAAGTTTTTAATGATTTTCCGAAACTCCTGAAACTTTTTAAAAAGCCAAATATAGAGCTTAGAAATTAGTTCTACGTGTTCACCCGGTTTTGCATAGGGGAACTCTTTAGTTTATTCTCTAATATGTATTTAAAATGGTACAAAAACTGGATATTTAATCAATTTTTATAAAATAAATTTTTTTATACAAGCATTTATTTTTATGAGAGAAAGATAACTTTATTAGCTAATGAACATAAGTTGATTAATTAAACAATTTTTTTTTTGCAAAGACCTGATTCACTATAATATTTAACAAAATATTCTTGTTTTAACATTAAAGTAAAAGAATTATTCTGGTTGAAAAATTTTCCTTGACTAACGAAAGTTCGAAAACTTCAAAGGAAAAAAAGGGAATTATTAACAATGGAAAAAAAACAGGACAACTTCCTTGTATTGTAACTTTTCTCTCAGAACATTACAATATTTGTGTTTTATCTGATTATGGAGGAACATAATGAAGCATTTCCCAGAGATAGAGAAATTGCCAAAGTGTTGACAATTGTCCCTTAATTAAATGTGCCAGGGGTTGATTTAATCTCACGCAAAATCTCCCATCTATTGGTCTGTCAACTCGTCACCCACATCTGGTGGGAAGTTAAGTGACCAAGTGTATGTGTTTGGGGCATTAATGCGGCTTCCCTTTTTCCCCATTGATTGGGCACCAGTGTGTTTTGTCTGAAAGGCGGCAAATAATTAATTGAATGATGAAATATTTTCTCGCTTTGTCTGAACACACAAAAACGAAGCTACCATCTTCAGCACCCCTATTGAATGTGGATTATTTTTCATTCGCTCCCGGTGGATGCAATTAATTGCGGAGGATATTGTGGTACTACAACTTAAGTTAATTGTTTTGTCATCCTTTCTGTTTATTCACCATAAAATTTGATACCCAATTGCGCGCCCAGAATATTGCACCCCCTTCTCTCTAACGGGGTAATTTTATCTTTGGTGCGGCTTTATGTGTATTTGGGGATGGCAAATGAAAATGTCGAGGGTTGCGACGGTGAAAATTGATGGGATTGCACTTTGTATGACACTCACCGGCAAGAAATACGACAATCATCCCAAATCCCATTGTGGATGTGCAATTCCGATATGTGTCCTTCATTGTTTTACCGAACATCTATTTTGTGGTTGCGCTATGTATAATGCTTTCCTTGGTATGTGAATCCCTCCTCACAAGTGGAACATCATGATTGGAGTGGACACTTTTGGAACAATTGGGCTGTCTCACTTTGAATATTGATGACTTTCCGCACCCTTGGGCACAACAAAATTCACTGATCAACACCAAACACTTCCTGGCAACCAACCACCATCGTGGACACTCAAGGAAAGACTGAGGGTTGCTTTTGGGGGTTGAATTGGATGGAAACAAACGTACACACTCTGATGAAAATCTGCCATGCGCATTACTTTTAGTTGCAATGGAAAACTCATGCAATTCTGGCGCCAATTTTCCACACATCAAATTACTCCAAAGCAACTCCTACATGAGGAAATATTCAAGAAAATCTCAGAAATATCTCTACATTCTGTATGTGTGGGTAGTGGGTGGAAGATAAGCCACATACTTCTTTTCTTCCTGAATCATTGATAGAATGAGCACATTATATACATTATGTACAGTGTATTGTACATAATATATAGTTGGGTGATTTGCATGAGAAAATCATAGGATTTTGTGGTCCTCGCTAGTACGTATACTCTGCAATTCCCTTTGGTGCCACATTGATCCCCCAATAACTCGGGAATAATTCATTTATGTTCTCTTCTCGCTCTCACTTGTTCGTTTGCGATAAACAGCAAATTTAGCGGGTACGAGGAATATTCACCAGAATGGAAATCACTATATAGGTCGTTTTATCGTGTCAGCCCCCAATTTTCATATCCTAATATCAAAAAAAGATGGGGTGCCGAAAATAATATCAATACCGATCACCACAAAACATGTGCACAGTCTCATCCTTTTTTTTACTAAATTCGCACGTCTATCAAAAATCATCATTCAAGCCCCGACACAGACCAATTATTGCCTCTTGTTCCGCGCGCCTTACCACGATGGGGGTGGTATATTTGGGAGTGCACATCAGTGTGACCTGAATGTCAATTGGCTTACACCATGGATGGGGTTTGGCATCTTTTGACGCCACAGCTGCGGAGAAAAGTGCCACATTGAGGCTCCCATCATTATATGGTACGGTGCCATCGTGCTATCTTTTCAAGAAAGATTCCCGTCAGACTTTATTTACTTTGCCCAAACACTAACAAGAATCCCATATTCTATATTATGGCGTTCCTGGAAAATTCCTCGAGCGCCCCTTTGCAATAACAATCGTAGTGAGGGGGGTGTCAAGTCGTTTCTAGTGAAGCGAGAAAATCGAGGGCTCACTGAGGGAAGGGGAACGTGACCCCAAGGATTGTTTTTATTAACCCTTCACAGAGGATGCGAGGTGTTCAGAGGTTCCACGGGTTTGCATGAATTCATCAAACTTACTAGTACACTTTACTTTAAGTAAACACTTAATATTAAAGTTATTAATTCCTGATTTTTTTTTATAAGGCATATTTAAATTTTTCTTATTCTGTGTTATTTCTTAGCAGAATAAATCAGAAGTAATTCATAATTATTCATTTCTTATTGCAATCAATTTTTTGAGCATAATTATTATTGTTTTTCTTTAATGACCCATCAAGAAAAACCATTCATCACAAAAAAGTTATATAACTTATTTATAAATTCGATAAATTCAGTAAAACTCAAATTAGTCATAAAACCCATAAAACAAATTGACTAATATGTTGAAAAAAATGATCCAAACGCAATGGATAAGTTAAAAAAAATCGCGAAATAAACCTCTGATTGTTCATAGGGAAAATTCCACAAGAAATTCATTTTATTGCTTCGTCAATGAGTTTTGACAAAATATTTTTACGCTTAAATTATTAAATTATTATTACAAAAAAAATTATTACGTTATTGTTTTTATTTTGGATAAATCGTTATCGGCTTTCCCAGCGAATGAGGGGTTTTACCATTCAAGAACGGGTAAACTCCATTACGAGTATGTAATTACAAATAACAGCTTAATTCTTATAGATTTTTATGCAATTATTACAAAAAAAAAAATGAATAATGTTCTTAAAAAATCACTTTCAATTTTAATTCAAAATTATAGATTACATTACATTGAAGGCTACATTTAATATCAGAGTAGAGTAGAGAGGAGTGTTATGGAGAGTCCTCAAATATGTAAAGGAAATTCTGTCTATTTTGCTGGAGAAGGCGCAAAGGGTGGAAAATCATCGTCACCTCCTGGAGACGGCGCAAATGGTGGAAAATCATCGTCTTGTTCTGGAGACGGCGCAAAGGGTGGAAAATTGTCATTATCTTTAGTCGTTTCCGTTTGTGTTGGTATCATGTTCTGTGAAGGCTTAGAGGCTTGAGGTAGAGATTGAGCAGGAGGAGGTGACGGGGTAAGCAGAGATTCATCAGACAACACCATAACGCTCATCTGCGATGGTACAAAGATCACAGTTGAATTAGTAGAAATGGAATCGCTAGAATCTGAAGATGATCCATCATTTTCACAACGAGAATCTTTCTTTTTAGCCATGAAAAGCTTTCGGGGACACATGTTGCTCCCTACTTCATTATTTCCTTCAGCTTTCTTCCGCTTATTCTTTGATGAGTGGTTTGATTGGGCACTTTGAACAAGAAGATTACTTCTCACTTCTGCTGTATTATCCAGACTTTCTTCTACTTCTCCCTTTATTGAAATTTTCGGGATTGCCTGCACATTACGAGGTCGTGTCACCATCTTCTCTAGTAGATCCCAAGCTTGAGTTATTTCATCGTCCGAATTATCTTTTAATCTTCGGTTCTTTATTGTCTGAAATTCATTCTCTTTTCCTTTCTGTAGTCTTAGGAGTGGGAGAATTTTCAACATTTTTGATATGTATACCTCTTTATCTTTAGGCGACACACTGCTCTGCGTATCACCCTGTTGGATTTTCTTCCGCCTTAGATTTTCGAAACATTCTGCAACCGGTACCCATTTTTCAGCAGCTTCTCCGCTTTGATTAGGAATGACATCTGGTGATATACTGGACACGCTTGGATTTACACTCATCTGAGCACTTGGTGAGTAGTTACTGACTTCTCCAATATCTTGTGACTCACTCAGCAATTCTTCTTGAACATTTTTCTGACCATCACTGTGCTTGTCTTTTTGCATATCCTTGAAAATGAATTGAAAAAAAAATTTCCAGTCAACTTAAATTTTCAATTAATTTTTTTTTAATTTTACCTGGGCCTCAGATTCTTTTTCATTTGCTTCACTTTCTATTGTATTTTCCAGAAGTTCCTCAGTGCTGTCTTCATTAATTAAATGGACCTCTGACGATTGTTCACCAGAAAACATTTCACTTTGCTGTAACAAATTATTTGCAATTTCTTCCTCTGCATTATGTGCATCCCTTCCTTCCATTTCCTGTAATCCTTCATCTTCCCACCCTTCCTTAGAGGACTTTTCAGCTGTTAATTCAGCAATCGAAGTTTCTCCTTGTGCAAAATTCTGTTCTTGTTCCTGGAGAATCTCTGGTTCTGATCCTTCCTGACTTTTTAAGGCATCGTCCATGGTCTAAAATTGTAAAACATAATAAATTTGTATATCTACTGAATAATGTTTTTTCTCAAATTATACCGTCTCAGTATCTGGCTCCAGTTGTGTCTGTCCTTCCTTTAGAAGTTCTTCCGAAGTTTCCTGTTCTGTGTCTCCTAGATCTATAGGTGTATCAGTCTCCGAGAAATAAGTTAAAGAAAGCTGAGTATCTCTTGAGCTCCTATGTATCAGAGATTTTTCCAGTGCACCCCTTTCAGCAATTTCCACATCATTCTCTGGTGTCTTCTTTTCATAAACAATCAGGGCGTCTTGGAGAATCGACGTAGGTTCTGTGGTACTCTCATTTTCTTGGATAATTGGCTCTTCTGAAGTGCCGGCAGTTCCCATCTGTAAATCAATCCCTTCTGGCGTTCCTTCTGTCACTTCTTTTGCTACCACTTCTTCTATACTACCATCCTCTGAGTATATGATATCATCTACGAAAGATAGTGCAATATTTTGACTTCCAGACGACCTCACTACTCTTCTCAATTCTTCTCTCTCGCGACTGAGCGAGCTATTGCCACTTCCACGCAACATATATTCCAAAGGTCGACTGCTGCTTGATGGGGGATCCTGAACAAAAGGCTCTTCCTGGCTCCGGAAATTCATTTCCTCAGCCATAGCTGGAAAAATTTTAAGGTTATGTTACATGGAGGGAAAAAATATTTTCTTTTATTTTTGCACCTTGCACTCTACCTGTTGTTTTTTTTCTTGGTTAACAGAAAAAATATTTTTAAAGCTCCTTTTAACTAAACTGTGTAAAGATATTAACAATTTCTAATGGAAAAATGAAAATAATGCAGAGAGCTCTAGACTAGACACAAAAATATGGATAACTCGGATAACTGTTTTTTATGCACTTTATCCAAGTACCGAAATTGCCACTAAAATTTATGTGGCGCTTCGATCAGTAAAGTGGGCGACATAATTTTGACAGATACAAAAAACGAAGATACACGCCGAAGAAAAGTTTTATCGCGAGTTTTTGCATAATTTACGCGTATCTTGCGCTAAAATTTACTCTATAATTTATCTTAAACGTATAGTGAACGTGTTGGTATAGAAATCTAATCAGCAACTTCGCAGAGGTAGGTGAAAAAATCAATTGAAAACTTCACGCAACGCCGGGGCGTATTTCATGGCCGCCTTCCATGTTTGTTTTTTATTTAGATCTTTCCGGAGGAGTGGATAAAAATGCGTCGCAAAACCAAAGCAAATGCCTCGAGTGAAAGTCCGGAAAAGGGGACAGCCACTCGACGTTCAACCCGACGTGGTCGAGTGTCTCCACCCGTGGAGGAAGTGCCAGTGGAGTACGATAAGTCCGAAGGGGACACAAGTTCGGAAAATGATGAAGAGTACTCCCCGAAGAAGCGTCGTGCTGTAGGGAGACGCAAGGGACGCTCCAAGGCATCCTCGGGCTCCGATCGTGAAGCTAAAGCGTCTAAAACACGCACACGGAGACGAGCTGCAGCGAAAAAGATTGAGGAGCATGTGGAAGAGGAGGAGGAGGAAGAAGAGCGGGAAGAACAGCGCGAGGAACAGGAAGCTGAGGTGCAGGAACCCATAGTGGAGGAAAGCACAGAAGCAGCAGAGAGTATTCTACCGGATGAAGGGAATGATGATGCGGATCAGGAAAATGGGGGCGAAAAGGTAAGCATTGAACTTGTTCCAGCGGAACCTGAGCCGCATGTAAGAGAGGATAGTGAAAGTGGTTTTCCACAACGAACCTCCAGTCCCGAACACTGTGAATACGATGAAGATGTCCATATGAAGACTCTAAGTCCCGAAGAACCGAAGAATGTCCGGGAAGAGGGTGAAGCCCAGAGTCCCCGCATAGAGCAGCGGGAGGAAGATGATGCAGAGGAGCAGCGTCCAGTGACGCCACCGGAGGAGCAGCAACAGAAGGAGAGTGAGGATGAGGATGAGAAGAGAGATGATGCCTCAAAGAGGTCAAGTTCCCCAGAGGAGGGTGAACTACCTGATCAGAGTAGTAAAGCCGGAGATTCAGCGGATGAACAGTCAAAGGAATCACTTGAGCACAATCATTCCAAATCGGGGCAAAATACCGACGATGAGGAACCTGCTGTTGTGAAGAAATCCCCTGTTAAGGAAGTCAAGAGCAGACCATTCATTGGGAAGCTCACACGGAATGATGGGAAGGCACATGTGGACGAGCAGGCGAAAAAGAAGCGTCGCTGGTTGTCGAGAAAACCCTCAGCTCAGAGTATTCTTGCCATTTCTACGGATTCGCTTAAACCATTGATTGCAGATGTGAAGCCAGTCCCACTTGTGGATGTTAAACTTGATCTAACATCGGATACGGAAGGGGTCATTGATGATGATGATGAGAATGGGAGTGAGGAAGAGACAGCAATGGCGTCTCCAAAGGAAAAACGAGATATCCCGATTTTGGTGGAAAAGAGCGTAGATGAATCAGTGAGAGTTACGACTGACGCCCATCCAATAGGGATAAATCGCAAAATTCTCCTCGTGAATGATGACGTGGGGAAAACAGTGAAGCCACCAAGTCCACCCAGGAATACCTCATCCTGTATTCTGTACATCACAAACCTTGTGAGACCCTTCACAGTACTCCAACTCAAGGGACTACTCGCTAGAACTGGGAGAATTGTAGAGAATGGCTTCTGGATTGATAAGATTAAGTCCAAATGCTACGTGCAGTACGAAACGGAAGAGTAAGTTTATTTTATTAAATTTATTTTTTTGAAACTATAGAACTTTCCTATTTTCGCTTTCTTGTTATCCCTTCCAGTCAAGCGGTAGAGACTCGTCATGCACTTCATGGTGTTCGGTGGCCAACATCGAATCCTAAATGCTTACATGTTGATTTTGGTTCGGATGTTGATATGATGAAAGCAATTGAGTCTACAGCTGAAGATCTCACCAAACACATTGATACTGGACGTGGTGAGAGGATCGTCGTGGGATGGGAAAGAGATCGCGTTGATGGAGGAGCTCGGGTAAGTTTTTCTATTTTTTTCTAAAGATTATCTTCAAAAGGCTAAACATGTGTGTTTGTTTTGTTAGGAGCAGACAACGAGACCCATTCGTGAATGGGATGTGGGAAAGAAGGATGATCGTGAAAAGGAAAAGGAGCGTGATCAACGTGGACGTCGTGAGCGGAGCAAGGAACGTGATCGTGAGGATGTAAAGAGGAACATCGAGGGAGGCTTTGGACGCGAAAGAAGACGATCACCATCACCATCGCCAGGTAAGAGATATTTCTCATCATCAAATCTGGATCAATTTATATTACTTTTAAAACAAACAAAAAAAACTTTTTCATTTCAGCTCGAAAGTTCAAAAAGGAGAATGAACCTCCAATTCGTCTATTGGATGATCTTTTCCGCAAGACTAAAGCAACACCAAGTATTTATTGGTTACCTTTGACACCAGAACAGGTAATAAACATTGTATTAATCAATTAAATTTAAATTGAAAGAACTACAAATTCTTTTTGATCTTGTTCATAGATTGCAGTAAAAGAGGAGACACGAAGGAAGAATATGCAAGAGCATCAGAGGCGTTTGGAGGAATTACGAAAAGAGCGTAATCGTGAGCGTGATCGCGATAGGGATCGCGATAGAGATCGTCCGGATCGCGATCGATCACGTCGTGATCGATCAAGAAGTCGCGATCGTCGGTATCGCTGAAGATTGGCAAAAAAAAACTCCCACACGTCGAAAAAAAAAACATTTCAAAGAGGGAAGTGACACTGATGTTTGAGGTGGACAGAGAGTAACGAAAGAGAAAATGGAAAAATTGGTTTTACCTCTTTTTTCATTTTCTCTTTCACATTTATCTCATTTTCATTATTTTTTTTTATCTCAATCAATTTTTCCCTTCGTCGCTGCCTTTTTTCATTTTTTTTTCTTTTCTAAAGATTACACATAGTCCCCCCCATTCAATAGTTGTGAAGTGCATAGATTTGAAAGAAAAAAATACTTTTAGTAGTTCTCCAGGAGCATCGTCAGGGTCTCATACAAAGCAAAACAAAAAGAGAAATTCAGGAATGCACAAAAATTTGTAAAATGTACGTACGGGGATTCTCTGTACACCAGCAATCCCCAGTATTTGAGGATTTTCCTGTATTTTTCCAGATTCCACGTGAATTTACTTCTTCTCCCATGAGATTGACAAGATTTTTTGCAGCAACCGTGTGTCCATATTGATAGAGTTGAATTAATTCTTTTCACATCTTTTGTATATAATATTGTTTGAGTGGAAAATACTTGTGGGTGGGGGGATACAAACTGAACTCATAAAATATCTCTCCCAAAGGGCTCTTTTTTCATCGCAACAGATGAGTATCGGGAAAACACGTGAAGGAGTCATCCTGCGCTGGAGTAAATCAATAGTTTCACAAATAAAAAGAAAAATAAACGAGAGCATAAATTACTTTTGTCAAAGCTCTCGTGGTAAAGAAAATTGAAAAATAAAAAGATTTAGAATTCACTTTGATTGTTCATTGTGATTGAAATGAGAACGAGCAGAGAGAGCGTCGACTTCAGCAATAATATTGACGTCAGGTAATTATTATTTGAAATAAATTTATTTAAAAAATAATTTTCAATCATAAATCACAATCTTTCACACTCCATGTCCTAATAAAATATAATCTCACGTTTTGTTTCAGTGGCAGTAGTTGCATCTGGAAAAGAACATTCAGCGGTTAGTTGAATTAAATTACACGCAAAATGTATTTGTAGGGATGATCTTACTGTGGATGGCACTTCTTGCTGTCAACGCCACATTTGCAGCCGGCTGAGGTGTCGCCTTTTCCTGCAGGACCCCAGCGTGGTCCACGAGTGACCCAGCATATTTCCGTTTTGCACATGGAACACTTTAGCCAATCGCAGCCCCACTTCTTCATCAAGATCACTTGGCATGTGGGACATTTCATGGCCTCACCCTTGTCCACCATCGTTTCCAGCATCATCTTTGTGCTCCGTGCTTCAGCATTACTGTCGCAGTCGCTATTCATCCGATCCTGGTATTGTTTGCAGTTGAGACCATCGTGAATTACCTATTTGGAATTTATTAAATTTTCTTTTGGTAAGTCTTGTATTTTTTTACTCATCTCAAAAAGTTAAGGGATTGTTTCAAAAACAAAAAGGACTTCAAGGTCTTGTTAATTTCACAATTTTCCAAATTTGTTCTCAAACAAATTCCATTGACTAATTACAACAACAAAAAAAAGTTAAACGTTTTCTTTAACAAAATTTGGCTCTCATCCAATTTGGCTGATCACCAAATGCAGAGTTTCGTAAACCTCACATCTAATTAGTTCAAGTACAGTAGAAATTTTCAGGGAAATACCAAAAAGTAGGTATTGCAGCTTTTTTCCTGGTTGAATGCATTGTTTAGAGAATCTATATTCATTTGAAAAGCTCACCTGGCACGTGAGGCAATTGGTTATTTTGCACACAGGACACTTGAAGAGATTCACATTGTCTTCGTAGATGCACCATCCTCTGCAATTGGGTGTTTTGCAATGAAAGGCATTCTCAATTTTATTTTCTGCCTGGCGAACGGACTTGGCTAGATACTTTTCGTACACTTCCCGCGTCACAACGGCCTTTATTTCGCGATCCTGCAGGACAGAATCGCAACTGTAGACGGCATCCATGAAGGGGCACTTGACTTCGGCATCCTCGCAGTACTCCACGGTGTGTCCTAGGCATTCCCGGCAAAAAGTGTGAAGACAGTCGCGTAGGATAGCCCCTTCTCCTGGTTGAAATTTCATAAAGCAAATGGGACACTCGAATGGTTCAATGTTAGCCACCAATTCTGCATTATCAAGACTGAGGAGTTCCTTATGGAGACTTGGTGGCTGTGGGGCGAGTTTCTTGGGCTCTTTGGGTGTTACTTGACTACATTGACTAGAAATTTGAGTATACTTCGTCTTGGGGTTGTAGTTGTAGACACCGCGGTACTTGTTCTTCGTTATATTGGGACTAGGAATTTGCAAACCGGGCGTCTTGAAGCGAATCTCCTCTTGGACGATGTTAAATAGTTCTGCAGACTTCCTGTTGGGATTCACACGATTGAGATCGTTCTTTCGTTCAAGTGGGCGCAACACAACGTTCTCGACCTTCTCTTTAACCTCCTCTTCTTGTGGTTTCTCGACTTTTTGATATCCCTGTGGAAGGATGTAGTCCAGGGGACGAGCTTCCGAACAAACCCCACATCCTAGCCGAGTGGGTGAATTAATTAGCGTACACAGAGGGCATGGCCATCCTTTTTCAAGAGTATCCGTTTTTTCTTTATCAACAACCAAAGCTATAGCTCCTACGTCCTCTACAGCATCTTCAGCAATTACTTTCTCATTCTGAATCTCTTCGTCCGAACCACAAATACTAAATTGATCTTCTTCCGCAAGGAAGTACTTCATTGGATCTTTGTGGCTGGGTTTCCTCGCTGGTGGAGTCACTAAGTAGAGGTAGACTGTTGCAGAACTATCTCTGATGCTAAAGTCGATAAGTTGCTTGTTCTCGTCTGTTGCTAGTTGATCGTTAAGGATCCATCGTTGAACATCAATGGGGATACTAAAGTCCTTTGAAACTTTCTCTTTGAGATCCTTGAGGGTCATTTGACTAGTTACGGATATTTGTAGAGGTCCCTTGTGAGCAACCTTATCCTCCACGTATAGATCAATCCTAAAAAAATATATTAAATTAAGTATGTAGCTAGAATGGTTAGAATTTCTATCAAAAGTAATTCTTACATGAATGGTTTCATGTCGATATCCGTGATGGAGAGTGGTCTCGTCTTCTGTCTCGTCACAGACAGGGAAACCTTCATCTTTGCCAAATCTTTAGCAAGTGTGGCTGCCAATTCGTGCTGACCTTCAACTATGGCCATCTCAAGGGATTTCATAATTTTGTTAATAGCCAGTGTGTTTGTATTTCCGGTTAGTTCAGAAAATTTAAGTGTTGCCTTAAATTCTTCGCGCCCTTTAACAGACTTTAGCTGTTCCGTGAGTTCTTCCACTTTGGCCTTTTCCACCTCTGAGAATTTTACATGATTCACTTGACAATTTAAATTAGCATAAATTGGTTCTGGGATACTCTTTTCCTTCCCATTTGATTGCTCTTCCTTCTCCGGACTGGATGTTTTCTTAACAATGGCACCAGTTTGAGCTGAAGTTGAAACTTTAGTTGATTTTTCGGTTTCTTTTTTAATTTCATCGGGGCTGTGATCAGTCTTTGGGTAGGTTTTCTTAATGGCCCCTTTGGATGGGGAAGAAGCTTCGTCGAGAGAAGCAGCTTTCTGAATTACTGGATATTTCTCTGCTAATGCTTTAGCATTCATGGCTCTTATCATTTCTCGAAGTCGCTTTTTCTCCTTCTCTAGGGAGTCTCTGTCTGTTAGGGGATTGACTGCTTTCTCAATTTTAAATCGATTCAATCGAACTTGCCGTAATTCTTCAATATCCGGTGTACCATCTCGTCCCTTGGTCAAAACTTCAAAGTTCTCCACATCACTGTCCTCTTCGTCGATGCCCTTTTCAATTTCAACTTTCTCAGGGGAGGATCGTTGAATTAAACCACGAAATGTGAATTTTGGCGATCCAATTAATCTACTTGGAGAATTCCGCTTTACTGGCATCCCAATGGATGTTTCCGATGCGGATTTAGCCAATGCATTCCCACCTTGACTAGGATTGAAATATCTTTTGACAATTTCAGCCTTTCTTTCCCAATTATCCTTTGGTGAGGAGGGCTTCTTGATAAATTGCTGTCTAGCTTGGTGATTTGGTTTTGTTTCTGGTTCCATTAGGTTTACAAGTCGCTTATCATACGGCTTAATCCTTTCACATGCCTCACAGAGAATTCTCCAATTGGGATTTTCAAGTGTACAATAGGGACACGTCCAGATCCCTATGGGCTTGAGACCTTCCTTATCATCCTTCCCTTGCTGCGATGATTCTTTGGGATTTTCCTGATTCACAACTTTTGCTGGTGAATTCGGTGGACTCTGAGTGTCACTAAAAATACGCCGTTTCTGTGCCATTGGAGAGTTCAGTCCATCCACTTTATTTATAGTCTCTTCATTTGCACTCACTCTCGTGCGGCTGTCGACAAAGTTATCTGTGCGCCCAATGAATGACGTGTTGAGTGTGATCCGAGCACCATTCGAGGAGGCCTCGAATTTGGAGATTAACTCCTTGGTTGACTTCCTCGGTCCATCTTCATCGTCATCATCCAGCGATGATTGGGGTGATGCAAACATCTGGGGCCTGAGAATAAGTGCTTGTGGTGGACTCAGACCGCGAGATTCTTTCTCTTGCTTCACAATTTCTGCTGCCTCACGATCGAGCTCACTTATGTTGGGAATTCCAATTCCTGATCGTCGTTTTGTCTCCTCGCGTGTATGATGACGGGAGAATAGGCCGAATTTGCTGCTATCGAAGAGGGATGAATTTCTTGAGTAGTTAACTTCGGGTAAAGCATCGTTCTCCTTCTCTTTTGGTTCCCGGCGCCTCTTGTCAACAGTTCGCAAGATAACTTCCTTTTTGAATGGTATAGATGTGTCACGGTTCCCACTGAGGGGTCTTTTGTACCATGGACGGGGTGAAATTGGTGAAGAGGGGGTTGCTATTTTAGCTTCTTCCTTCACTTCTGTTGGTTTAATGGGCTTAAGAACTCCCTTTTCTAGCTTTAAAGTGTCATTTGCGAGAACATCTTCTTTTATTTCCTCAACTACTGGTACTCGGATACGATCCATTGTTGATCCACAGTCTCTTGCAGGTCCTCCTCCAATAATTGCCTAGAATATTTAATTGAACTATTTGCATAATAAAATTCAAAGCATTTCAAGTTATTGAACATAATTAGTTTACCTGAATTTCTTTATCGTCCAAAAGACCACCATCAAGGATGGACTTTGGGGCATTTTCCACCACTTCCGGTGGTTGAGGTGCTCGTCGTTTTTTCCGCCCTAGTGTCGATGCTGGTGATACAGTTTCGTGAATCTGAAGATGATTCTGATTTTTTTCTCCTACGTTGGGTGGCTGTGGAGCTTTTCTCTTCCCTTTAACGTGTACTCGGGGCGCTTTTCCCTTCAGTACGGATTCGCTGTGTGTCCTACGGTGTGAACGCAAAGGTACATCTGGCGTAGGAAGGCTCAAATCAGAATATTCCAATCTCTCAGCATCCTCTCTTACAGATTTGAGTGTATCAGTTGCATAGAGTCCGTACTTTTTTGTTAAATTCAATTCAACCTGTCTGTTGCGTTTTTGCTCCAATATTCGCCTTCGGAAAGTATCCAAATCACTTCCAGAGCCCTTTGGCAGCTGCAAAATAGTTGGTCTTAGAAATTCGTTTATTTTTCAGCGATTTAATCACATACAGCACACAGTTAAAGATAAATTGGAAAAATTATGAATCATTAATCCCAAAATATTTTACAGCATTCATAAAACTTTTTTTTGTCTTCATATTGTTGGCAAAATTGGTACTATCTAACATTTTTTTTATCAGAAATGTGGTTTGCATGCAAAATCATTCATTGCATAAATTCCCATAAATTTTGTTGGTAAAAAGTACTTTTAAAATATTATTTCTCACCTGATTTTCACTTAATGTACCATTATGGTAGGACGTTGTTGCGGGCACAAATGCAAAACCTGTGGTTTCTGTGCTCAAAATACTATCGCAACTTGAACTTTGTGATCTGTATCCTCGACTGAGATTTGGGCTTTCAGGTGGGCTCAGTGTTTCTGAGCTATCAAACTTCTGCCGATTGTTCTCCTGGGGTTCTGAAAGGGGGTTTACTTTTGGCCTTACACGCTCATTTCGACGAAACCACCGGAATAGGGAGAATCCCGATGACGTTGACGAGGATGAGGAACGTGAATCCGCGATTGGTTTCGACTGGGTGGGATTTTTTTGGAAATAAAATGAAAAAAAAAAAAGAAAACGGCACACACAAAAAATAATTAAAATAAGCACAAGCTAAAAAAAATATAATAAAATCATACTTTGGCATCGAAATTAGGGTGATTCATGATAGTGGTGAGCCCATAAAGTCATTTTTCTCACTGTTCAATGACTCTTCACAGAGATTTTTGCCAACAAGCCTCCATTTTTTGCGCGGCCAAAGTGAAGACGGCGAATAAGAAGAAGAAAAAAAACGACAGAAAATCTATAAAAGAGACGAAATAAAACAAGAGGAGAAAATAAAAATTGAAACATTGGGATCACTAACAAAATACACAAGTTTATGATAAAAATGTAAAAGGGGTGTGAGGCACATGGGTTTCCTCGCAACACTGTGCCTTTGTGCCATGTGAGCTTACAGCGAAATATTCATGCGAAAATATGTATTGAGACGCATTCACCAATCTCGATGACAAAAACACCACGAAGTGAGATCTTGGAGACTTTTCGCATATTGTCGAAGAGGATGATGATGTTGTGAGAAAGAAAAAAAAGGCTCTGTGAAAATTGTCGGGAGACAAATAGATAAAGTCACTTTGGACTTGAGCCAGCACAACATTTCAAAGAGATGAAAAACAAGGGCGAGCAATTAAAGTAAGAAGTTGTACTCAATTAGCCTTCACTGGAAGTGTTTTCAATTATTTAGCGACATGATCTCATGATTTTATTTATTTGTAAAAAGACATTTTCAAATCATTTGCCAAAGTAGATTTCTTGTAAAATTAGTGTCATCTCATAAACTAGAAAATAGGCAAACTATTTGTTAGTTAGTCTCAATGAGATTATTTAGCAAGAATTTGGATATTTTTACTGTAATTTAATTCATAAAAATTCTCAAAATAACTCAGAAGAAGAATTAAGAGAAATGAATAATGATTCTCTTGAGTCATTGGAGCAAGTTCGTTTCAGGATCTGTTTGACTTTCAACGAATGAAACGAAATAAACAATAGAAAGAAATTTAAGGCGGTGACACAATGAAGCTAGACAGATTAGAGTGTCTAATCTAAATCCCCCTTAAATTTTAGGCAGTTTTACGCAAAAATAAATAATTTCTAGTCTAATAACGTCATACGTTAAAAAAAATATTGCCAAACGTTAGAAATAGAAAAAAAGAAGGTCAAATGTAAGAAGCGTCAAAAGAATATTAAACGTTAGAATATAGACATTAAACATTAGAATAATATAGAGATCGTAATAACGGTTTAAATATCTTCATAAACTTTAACCTAAGTCGATGCTCTTAATCCATTTTTAGTGAATTTAATTAATTTTTTTCTGAACACGCCCCTAATAAATAAGATAGTTGCAAAGAAAGATTCAGTAAATTTTCCCCAAATTCCTTTTGCTACAAATTACATCCAGATTTTCCATGAATACTTTCTGTGTAAAGAATCATGATCTTTAGAGCATTTCCTGTTGAACTAAAGCATGAAAAAGAGAATAATTGCGTCGAGATTAATGGTTTCACGCATAGAAGAATTTTCTTTTGCATGTACACAATTTTTCACAAGATACAAATTTGCACAACCTTGGATCTCCTCATAGTTAGTATGGAGCACCGCCAACAAGGAATTTCTGGCCTGAAATACGAGTGGCGCAGTGTGATGCACTTGAACGCATTTTCCGGAAAAAGACACCACAATTTTCATTTCATCTTGAAAATGCGGAGAGCTCAACAAAAAACAAACAACGCTGGAGCAATAAAATATCCAAAAATATTCCCTCACACAGTCAATTTTCATCCATAATTTTCCATCTAGTTTAGGTTTTCCAGCACAAGAGAGGATGTATTGGGGATGGGGAGGCTCAAGATAAATAAATTACGAGTTGTGAGACAATTTTCTTGGCGGCGGGATTGAGCAAAATTAGACGCTGAGGAATGCATTTATGTGAAATTTGAGGCAGAATCTCCGCGAGACTTTTTCGTGCTTTTTATTTTAATTTATTTTATTTTTAAAGAGGAAAAGGCTTCCATGTGTCTCGCTATAATGGGGAAAATGAGACCTTTCACTCTTCTTTCAGGTAAATAATGTGAAGAAGGCGTTAATGAGGAGGTGCCCCTTTGAGCTCTTTTTTTATGGATCACCCACGTGGGTTGGGGAGAAAAGGCAAAAATAGTCCCGCTCTTTATTGATTTATCGTAGGAAGACCTTTCGCAATGTGCCAATGGGTTATTTTTTTAATAGATTTTCTCGCCCAAGAGAAACATTCCTAAATCTCTGTGCAGGCAGTAATGAAAAAAAATTCACAAATTCACTAAATCACACACTCGAAAGAACTTTATTGGAAAATTTGCAATTTGGCAAAAGACCGGAAAGATGGAAAATGTATCGAGAGCACAAAATCTTGAGAGTATCTTTCGCAGAATGATATTTCAGTCAGTGGGAAGAAATTATTTTAATGAGGACACAACTCTTGAAAATTGTCTCTCACGCACACAATTGTCCAAGTCTATTTCTATCAGGCACACAAGAAATTAATTCAAAAACATAAAGGAGTGAAATGCGACTTACTGGGGAGAAATTGGATGAGATACTGAAGATTCATCGGCAGGAGAGATTTACATGCTGGCGCTTCTAATTTTGCAGGCTGTCGTGCAGCTTCGTGGTCTTCACGAGATTTTCATTCATTCACCAGCTGCTTTGTCTCAAGCTTTTTGGGGGATTTATTTTGACTCCTCCGGCTCACATTGAGCATCATATTCACATGCTGTAAAGGGGAGAGATTATTATCTGGTTAACTACTCCCAATTGGAAAAGATAGTTCAAAAGAATTCAATCCTTCAAATGCGTCTTGTCCAAGTCTCTCTGCTCATCAGGAACCTTCTTTGCATTATTTATTGTTATTTTATTCATTAAAATCAAAGATTTGATTCCTTATTATTAGCTGTGTTTCTTTCAGACATAGCATTTGTGTACCGAGCAAAATCGAAAGTCGTCAGATCGGGCTCAAACTTGGGATGAGCACGAATTTGGGTCCCCACATTCCAAAAAACGTATGCGCCAAAAAATTTTTTTCCGGCCGGCCGGCCGTCCGTACGGCCGTGGTTTATGACTGAATTGCGAAAGAACGGTAATAGATAGAGACTTGCGGTAAACGGCAAAGTTTAAATATCGACTGGAAGACGTCCGATTATGAGGTCAAATCCACCCCCCCACCCCCCCGTCCGCCATTTTGAATAACCTCAAAATTTTGTTTTCGCTATATCTCAGCCGCTATTATAGCTAGTGGGCTGAAATTTTTATATGTTGTAGGGGCCATCAAGAGCTTTCCAACGATACCTCATTTTCGAAAATCGGTCAAGCCGTTTAGTCAATATGGCCGCCACAATTTTTCATCGAAAATCGACCAAAACTCGAAAACGGCTTGACCGATTTTGATCAACCCGGGGTCAAATGAAAGATCTCAACAAACCCTACAACTCTCTAGAACATCCGAAGTTTCAAAAGTGACCGCTAGGGGGCCAAAAATTAAAAACAAAATTTTCGATGAGTTTTTGATGAATATCTCGAAAACGACGATATAATTTTTTTTTTAATTTTTTGATATGTTGTAGCTGACCATATTATCTAGCTTCATGCCAAAAATGAAGAAAATCTATGGATCCGTTCTCGAGATATAGCCTTCCAAAGTTGGCATGTCATATCTCGGGTTCTACAAGTCCGATCTTGATCAACTCAAGCGCAAATGAAAGGTTTCGAGAAACCCTACAAATGTCTAGAACATTGCAACTTCGAGAAATGACCGCAAGAGGCGCTAAAGTCAAAAACAAAGTTTTCGAAAATTTCGAACTCGAATTTTTCGAAAATGGCGACATAAATTTTTTTCATTTTTCGATATGTTATAGCTGACTTCAAGACCTTTCAAACAAAAAAAATTATGAAAATCTATGGATCCGTTCTCGAGATATGGCCTTCCAAACATTTCTTAGGGTATGACTTTTCTACTTTTCCCGACTTTGCACGTATTTAAACTAATTCGCGTTCTAGTTTGCTTCACAAAATTGGTACACTGAAAGAAACACAGCTCCCGTAAGCTTGGTCAGCTTACCAGTACATTTTTTTGATCACTTTTTCGTTAAACTTTACCTTTTGAATTTGGCGCCCTAAATGTAGTTCCCAAATCCGCCATTGGCTATTCTTGGCGCTGTTGGTTGAGAAGAAAATGAGACTGATGCATTTCACCGCTATCCGTCTCCCTCATACATTCAGTTTTTCGCAATTTTCTTGCGTTTTCCGCCAAATTTCCCGGTGAAATTGGGTTCAAATTGCTTAGAATGCGGCGCCGTGTTAATCGGCAAAAGCAGAAGATCAAAAAAATAATTCCGGGGAAAAAAGGTCGTGTAAAAACACCAAAACGAAAACTGCCGGCGGGTTTTCCCCCCAAAATCGCTCACAGAAAAACTCCAAAAACCTCTGGAACAGGTGCAGGGGGCCCCAAAGAAGCCCCCTGCGGTAGGAAAAGCTGGAAAATAGCGTAGAAGTGGAGAAAATTGAGTTTTTCCGTAGCCGCTAAATGTGTTCGGCGCAATGTCGCAGTGAGAGCCGAAAAGCACGTTAAATACATCATAAAAATCGTGTTTTTTCGACTTCACATCACCCCCAGAAGTTCCCTGAGGCTCTTCTAAGCATTTCCCACAACTCCCATTTCTCACAAAAATTGATTTTTCTTTGAAACATTAATTTTTTTTCCGCACAGCTATTGCAGAAACATAAGATTTGTCCTCCGAATTCTTATTTTCCTCCAAAATTGGTTACGGGGTAAATTGGATACATTTGAAGTGTTTCATAGGTGCGTTAACAATTGTCGTGTTTCCCAGGTTGTCTGCCAACCTCTTCAAGTGTTAAAAAGAATAATTTTAATTAATAAAAATATTCACGGAAAATCATGGCAGAACTGCTCATAGATCCACATATAAGAGGCTGGGTATTCCTACCCATTGTTGTGATAACATTTCTCGTGGGAATCATCCGGCACTACGTGTCCATGCTGATTTCTTCACAGAAAAAGGTGGAGCTGACGCAAATTCAGGATAGGTGAGCACGCTCTTTTAACCACTTTGTGGCTCTTTTGATGACTTTTTGTCCATTTCACAGTCAAGCAATGATCCGGGCACGCTTATTGCGTGAGAATGGGAAGTACCTGACAAGCCAGGCATTTGCAATGAGACGACACTACTTTAACAATGAGGAAACGGGATACTTTAAAACACAGAAGAGACCCCCAGTGAGTCCCAACTCCACAGCCATGCTGTCGGATCTTGTGAAAGGGAACTTTATAAACGTCCTGCCTATGGTGGTTATCGGAGGATGGATTAATTGGATGTTCTCGGGATTTGTGACGACAAAAGTCCCATTTCCATTGACATTGCGCTTCAAACCGATGCTCCAGCGAGGTGTTGAGTTGGCATCCCTTGATGCAGCTTGGGTATCATCTGCCTCGTGGTACTTCCTCAATGTCTTTGGCCTGAGGAGTATCTATACCCTTGTTTTGGGAGAGAATAATGCTGCTGATCAGACGCAGGCAATGCAGGATCAAATGTCCGGAGCAGCTGTGTCCATGCCTCAGGATCCCAAGGCTGCCTTCAAGGCCGAATGGGAGGCATTGGAGATCACAGAGTACCAGTTTGCCCTGCAGAATGTAGAAAATGAGCTGATGTCCAATCTCAATACACCAAATTCAATCTACCATCAGAATAAGGAGGATGGATATTCTAGGAATTAAAAAACTAGACAAATAAATTAAATGCGATTAAATAGCACTAAAATTAACACAGGGATTGATAATGTTTATGCATTCTGTTTTTCTTGATTCCTTGAAAATAATATTTCTATGAAAATCTACATTTCAGGAAGAGATACTGGGCCCTATTCAGCGACCAAGAAATCCTTGAAATCTTTGAAATTTGTACTGAAACGAGTGATCTTTTGGAAGGATCTTTAAAATTGGATAAAATATAAATTCTTATTAAATTCCTCTATCCAGAAAAAATCATCAGATGGAAAAGTCATTTTTTCTAGATGATATTTATGTGATGATTCTCAAGAAGAAGATAAGCTATACGTGTCGTACGAGGCAGTGTAAGAAGTTATCTAACCAAGAAAAATGAGACCCAACGCGAAATTCTGGCGTGAATCCGCAAGTTTATTGATCCTGGGACGGTCTCCACGTGTATCATCCTTCAACTACGAAGTGCTCGTGCTCAAGAGATCCGCTAAGGCGTCTTTCATGCCAAATGGCATTGTCTTTCCTGGTGGAGCAACTGAGGACAGTGACAGTTCTCACGAGTGGTTATCCCTTTATCGCGATCTGGGTGTTCCGGATGCTCGAATTGCAAAATTGAGCCAAATATCTGGTCATAGATCCTTCATCTTTGAACGTGATCGCCCTACTGATCTAGCCAGGGAGATTACATTGCGAATTGGTGCTATCCGGGAAACATTTGAGGAAGTTGGGATACTCATTGCTAAAAATGCTGAGCAATTTGCGACTGAATCCCCACTGGCGGACTCTGCAATGGGATTCGATGTGAAGAAGTGGCAGAAGGCAGTTCATGGGGATCACAGAGAGTTTATTCGGTTGTGCCGGGAATTGAATGTTGCTCCGGACATTTTTGCAGCATACGAAAGTGCAAATTGGCTCACACCTAGCACCTATGGCAAGAAGAGATTTAACACTGCTTTCTTCCTAGTTGCCCTCGCTGATAAACCCCAAATTGTTGCAGAGGAAAATGAAGTACAATCATCCAGGGTGAGTGGGTCTACTACTTATTTAATAGTTTTATAAAAAAAACTATAAATCAGATGCAATTTTTTTTTGCAACTTTTGGCGCGAATTATTGCAAAATGATGTAGATGTATGCAAAAGCTTTACTTTTTAGGGTACACTCGGGTGGTTTGAATCCTTTTTTTTTATCACTATTTTTATAATTTTAATTCTCTTATTATTTAATTTTTTTTTCAGTGGGAATCTCCAGCCAGTATTCTAAGCAAAGCAAGAAGTGGTGATTATTTCCTGCCTCCCCCGCAGCACTATGAAATTTCAAAGATTCAGCACAAGACGGAAATTGAGGATCTTGCAATCTTCATGCACAATCGTCAAAAACATGGCCTTACATTGATGTTTCCATACCAATTCTACCTCTCCAATGCTGTGCTGGACGTCTATCCAGGGGATTCTTTGTACCCCAAGGAAGTTTCTTTTACCCACCCTAATCATGATATTGATGAGTATAAGGACAAGACAGCAGATGAGATGCGAAAGCTTTTCCCACAACATCATCGGAATGAACTGTTAGGACCACATGCAAGCGTATGTTGCAATCTTTTAGTGAATATTCCACCGCTCAATGAGCAGCTCTGCCCCGTTCGGGGAGACACTAAAGCGAAGCTATAGGTATAAGATTAAGGATTTAAGTCTCCATGCATCTTAGGAAAATCGATCCTTATTAGTTGATGGCCCCATTTTATGTAGATAGGGGCTTAGGGAGGGTTAAGGTAAATAAGGGGAATGTGGAGGAAGACAGTAAAACAATTGTTGCATTTAATTTTAGACGATTCTTTAATGTGGGAAGAGTGTATGATACACAAATAAATAAATACGTTTTTCAGCGTAAGATTAAAAAAAAATACTTAAAACAGCATGGAAGGAATTTGTCACTAAAAAAAACTCCTAAAGTCACCCCTAAATAAACCCAGATTCTTTTCCATTGCAGTTGCAAAGAAAAAATAAAAATAATTATGAAAGAGGTAGGTTGAAAATCCTTTCGTGATTTTCCTTTTTTTTTACAAAGAATTTCGCTTCTTTATTAAATTAATTTTGCAATCATTTTTCGCTCGCTTTTTATTTGTTTTTTTTAAGAGAAATCAGTCTTTGTGGTTGCAATGTATACAAAAATTCTCAATATTTCGTCAAATAATCTCCCACTGGAAGATCTCGCGTTTTTTTTTTAAATAAATAAGTTATTATAATTTTACAAACTGCATCGAAAGCACTCAAAAATGCACACAATCGCTCAACTTAAGCCTAACAATATTGGTGCCCCTTATGGGGCGGAGTTTCTCAGCTGGAGCTGGGGAAGAGGCTTCAGATCTTGGGGCTGGAGGTCTCCTCGAAGTGATGGTAGTGATGATGGATGTGTTCGTGCACATACCGGTGCACCGTTGAGGAGTCCCCAGTCTTGGGATCATCTCCATCGGACACGGGGCTCTTGAGGAGATTCTCACATTCGGCGGGATCGGCATTTACGGGGATTGTTGCATACTCCATGAGCAATCCCTTTGTGGGACTTTTTGCCTGATTAATGGGACTCTTGAGTGCCCTCTTGACAACATTCTTCCGCGGGGATTCAACGCACTTCTCCGCCACTTCCTCGGTGATTTTTAATTTATCGAGAAACACCTCCGCATTGAGGATGTCTTCGATCTTTGCTGTGGTGTCGCGACTCGTAAACAACTCCTCCTTGCTCTTGGAGCGCTGGAGTCGTCCTACGCGTGCTTTTGTCTTCCCCTTCATGGCGTGGGAGTCACTGGAGATGAGTTTCTTACTCTCAACACCCTTGTTGTTGGCCATCTTCGGTGTTGCCGTATTGGTAGTTTTCGTTGGTGCCTGGAGGCGCATATAGCCCATGGGATTTGCCGCCCTGGACACATCGTGCTGCCTCAGAGCACGATTCCTCGCCATTCGTGCACTATTGTTCCTCACAGGCGTCACCCCAGCTAAATTAATCGCTGCTGTGGGCACCACGGTGGGTGTAAATTTGAGATTGTTGTTGAGATTGGAGCATATTGTGGCGTGGAGAAAGGAATCGTACCCACAGAGATTTGTGGGCACAATATCCGGAGAGATTGCTGGTGAATTTTCCAATCTTGTTGGTGCGCCAACGTCGCCACACTGATCATTAGCCGTATGAGATCGGTGACGATACCGAGGACTATCTATTGTGGGTTTCCTGTAAATAATAATAATAAATTTTCTATAAGTAAAAAAATTGTCAGGAAGCTTTTTTTAACTTTTAAAAGTTTTCATTTAATAAGCAAAAAATCTTTTCGAGAAATATTTTAACAAAATTGACCCCCCCTCCTTAACTTTCGACCTAACAAAAACTAGTGGGGTGTTTTCAAAGAGAACCATTTGATAGAAATAGCAATGGGTGAAAAACAAGTGGAAAAAAGTGGGAATGAAAACTGGGAATTGGAAGGTAAGCGGAAACTTGAAAATAATCCCCCAAAGCGTCCTTTAAAAAAACAAGCAAAAACAACATCAGGGACGAGAAACTGCATCACCTGCTGCCGAAGGCTCTCATTGTCGATTAGTGCAAATGGAGTCACGAATGAGGGGCACGGTAGAGTGGTTTTAGTTTAAAGCTTTTTTTTTACTCACCTATTTCCCTGAAAACACAAGCGATTTTTTTCCATACTCTCCCGAATAATCTCAATCAATTCCCGGCGCCGCAGGGAACTCTTCCAGCACTCCTCTTCACTCTTTTCACGATTTATTAGGCAATTTTCATTTCCCACAGATAGGCTACGTACTCGTGAGGCTCCTTCAACCTGTACAAAATATTACAATAAAAAAAAATAATTTAAAATTTTGCCTTAATTAATTTAAAAAAAAATCTATATTTCCTATCAAGTCTATTTTACCTTTTGCTTCCGTGAACGAGATTTTCTAAGAACCCTTCTTCTTTGCTTCGTCACAGGCATCCCCCCTTCGAGGTTGTACCGTTCTGTGAGGGTGCATTCCCTGCAGAACACCTCACATTCGTTGTTACCATCATTTTCTGCGAGTTTATTGTCCAGTATTTCTAGGCAATTTGTGGATTTCTTTGCTGTTGGATTATTGTTGTTCCCCTGCTGCAGGAGATTATTTGCCTTTGAGCACCACTTGAGGTTGTTTATGCTCTCATAGAGATGTGGTTGCTCTTCAGCAAATGTGGTCTTGGGTACATGTTGCTCCGGTCCGGAGTCCGTTGTTGAACAGTCTTTCGGTTGATTATTTGTCTCCTTGGTGAGTTTCTGCGGCGGTTGCGGCTGATGATTATGGTGGGAACAGTGGCTCTTACTCCTCGCATTCGTTGTCTTTGGGCTCAACTTAATTGGCACATTGTCGTGCGAAGTGTCACTACCTTCGTCGTCCGATAGAAGCTTCCGTGGTCTGTATCGTCTTCGCGAATTGATAAGAGCTGCCTTCTTCGTGGGTGTCTTAATTTTTGCATCTGGCGATACGGTGAGGCGAACATTAATGGTTTTGCTACCATAGTGCGGGACCACTATACTCTTCCCTAAGCTCTCGTAGATGGTCGAAACGATGCCAGCTATGTCGTCTTTGGTGATCTTGCCATGCCCATCGAGGTCGTAGAGGGTGAAGGAGAATTGGACAGGTTGTGGCACCTTCCCTTGATGCTCCAACGATACGTCACAGTGGAATTCCTATGGAAGAATCACAATATCAATCATCCTTGTCTCATCTTCTGCATCCACGTGTCACATTTCATCGCGATTTCTTTCTGTGATACATACTTCCCTCCCCCTGCCTATTTTTTTCTCTTGATGTGTCTTTAAATATTTGCCGTGTCGACAAAAAAGTGAGAGATATTCAAAGAGAATACAAATTTCACGCTTTTGATTGATTGCTCTTCCTCCTCAATGTCTCACTTTTTTTCTTACTACATATGCATATATGTATAATATGCTTTTATACAGTCTTTCTCCATTCTCACTTCTTTTGTATGGTACTCCGAATCAGAAGAAGTGGAATGAAATTTGTCAATTGGACAGGATGATCATTGTAATTAGATAATTTGCCACCTTTTTTCGCAATCAACTCCTAATGCAAAAAAACTGGATTTGCCGAAGAAGAAAAAAAAATATTCCATAGACTCAACAGACGGTGATTTGTTGAAATGTCCATGGGGGTCTGATAAGCCAGGAATTTGGGCCACGTGGCTCCCCGGAGCGGCTTCTCCAGACATTTCACATACTAGGTATGTACCTCATTACATATGTGATATATCCTTCTTTTTTTATTAAAACACCTTCTTCTTAGACTACTTCTTTATTCCACGTGTTACTTCTTCGATCGTCATCCCGAGAATGAATACATTATGGCAATGTGGGGGAGGGCGACCTCTATGGAATGATATTTGAATATTGACCGTTACAACAATATGTATATATGAGCTCACTAGTCGAAAAGGGAAAATCCGACTGAGCGCCTTCCATTAACCCTTCTATAATCCCAAAATACTATGTGAGGGGTTTTATCGGAATCTCTATTTGGGTAAATATTTGCCAATCTTCCAAAGGGGATTAATTGATTGATAGCATTGTGCTCAAGTGACAGGTCTTATGGAGTATCCCCCCTCATCCCCCTTTGCATGTGATTTATTACAGAAGCATTCAATATTGCAAATATTGTGTGATTTGTTGGACGAAAAATCGCAAACATATCAACACTAATTGTTTGATATTGTGTGCAAACACTTTTTGCCAATATTTTGCTCAAGCTAAATATTATGTGATAATTGCAATGGATTTACCTACTGAATTTTACATTAATATTTTGCATAAAAAAAATAAGAAAATGTCTTTCTTCGTTTGTCTTGGACAAAAGAAGTGATATTTAAGCGCCAAAGAATGACTCTTTTTTTTTAATTACGCTGGCAAAGATACTTCATTATAATTTAGTATCATTCAATTCTATTTAATTCATGTAATTCTAAAAACCAATAAGGACAAGTTTTGTAAAATTGTGAATTTTTAAATTAACCAATTTATCAATTTTATTGAGATAATAAGAACCCAAAGCTCTTTGTGAGTAAATTAACGAAACGCCGTATTTACTGTCCAAAATCAAGCGCCAAGTAATTTTTCATAAAATTCATTTTTGTGTTGTTAATCGACCGATCACGCAAAGGGCTAACGAAATTCTCACTTTCAAGTGGGGAACTTTTACTTTGGGTAGTAGGTACAGGCGGCAGTGATTAATTGATGCTGAACTGCGGTGTGTGCAACAGCAGTGTGGAAGCAAGAGGGAGAGAGAGGTGGGCGGGAAACTTAAAAGGAAAGCTCACCTCGAGATGAACGCGGTCATCTTCGGCGGATTTTGAGACGGACGGTGGCGGTGCCTTCTGATGATTCTTGTGACTCCCACCGACTGCGACTGAGGCGACATTGGCCGGCGACGATTCCCGTCGATTTGTCATCTTGAGTGACTGTTGCTGAGTCGTTGATATGTGGTGATTTGGTGTGGATGCCATTAGGCCACTGGCGATCGGTTCACGATCACTCGTGAGCAGCAAGTCCGGTGGGGCACTGCATGAGGACGGTGCCCTCATGGGGTAGATCAACTCCTCAGAATCCGTTGCACTCTCTTGGAGAACTTGAGTGTGTTAACATGGAAGAGAGATAAAAGAGGGAAAGGGAGAAAATCACTACATTTTCTTATCCATTCAATATGGCTGTGTGGAATGACTTTAAGAGAAGAAAAGAAAAAAGCTCGGCTCCATGCCGCGACTATTGTTGTTGCCGATGCAGCAGTAAAAGGCGCGCACCACTCTTGAGTGGGGGCCTCTTCGGAGCCACAAAGCGATAAATGAAATCAATCGGGGAGAGAGATACAAAATAACTCCGCGATGAGGTCGGCAAATGGCTTAAAGAGAGTGGAAATTCTAATTTTGAAATTTTCTCATTTTGTGCGGCTCCGCGTCCTTTGATGCTTTTTGAAAATGTTTAACGGCACATTTAATATTTATAAAATGGGGATAAAAATAAATATTAGAAGATGTTTCAATGCGATTAAGTGGTATTTAATGTTTCTCCTTCCTCTATTTTTTTTTCCTTCATCGTCTTCTTTTTTTTTCTCGCTCTCTCTCTCTCGTATACATAATACCTATATATAATAGATACATAGCTTTTTTTTTCCTTCAGCCGAAACAAGAAAAACACGCTATTGAACTAGAACCGCTGTTTTTTTTTCTTAAAAGCATTAGCTGAAATAATAATTTTCTTGGACGAGAAGCTTTTCAAATTAGTCGCGAAAAATTGATCAATTTTTCACATGGGTGATGAGAACAAGAAAAAAACACAAGAAGCGAACATATTTTAGTAATTTTGTAGTATATTTTGGTTTTAAAAATATAGATAAAAGTGCTTCTGTCTGAAAGGGGAAGTGACGTGATTTATATCGGTTGCAATAGATCAAAAGGAAAAAAAAATCACAGCTGAAAAAGGCTGACTCTTTATCACCATTCAATGGGAATGTGACAATTTAATGTGAAAATCATGTAAAATGTTTCGGTGTGGTCAAACAACAAGGAGGAATACTAAAAGTGCTCTGCGCACACATAAAAGTGTTAGAGCAAAGACGCAAAGATATATACCGCACGAAGGCATATATGAGGCGCGTTTGTGCTTCAATTATTGAATAGCGGTACTTACAATAGTAAATAAATTTTATATAACAATTTTCTTCTCCTCTCCACACACACTTTATTTCTTGCCGACACAGTGGTTTTTCTTATGGTCTCTCCTCAAAGCGCGAGATTCTTTTGAGCTCTTTGAATTTTACGCTGCGCCCCGAGATCGTCTTTGATCACTTTAGACATTTCTTTTGTGTCACTATTGGCTCACTATTCAAAGGCTTTTCACATTAGAGGAGAAAATCACGGATCAGCGAGAGATTGTGTTTAATGGTGGGGCACTCTTATGGGGAGGAAATTGGTAATAAATCTAAATTTATGAAGAATCTTCATTCTTGAGTGTTTGTGAAATTCAATCTTATTGAGATCACTTTTTTTTAATCTTTGAAGTAGAAGATCACTTGGAGGTCACAGAGTTGATCTGGGTGTATTGAGAAATGAGAAATTATGTAGGTGCTTATTGTTTTAAAAAAAATCTACAGACTAGAGGAAATTCACCAAAAGGAATCCTTTTATTCTAAAGTTAAGCCAATTTGTTTCTCTTAAGGAACGAAATTTAACAGGTGACAATCACGATCATATTTCTATCGTCAAGAACCTTAAGAAATAATTACATTACTTTTTGAACAACTCTTTTTTTTTTACATAAAGTAAGAAAAAAAATACGGGTGATGCAAATACACATAAATGTACAATATTTATATGTATAGCTTTTGTATCGCAATAGTTCGTGATCTTTCAGCCCTTCCGACACTGTAAAGATCACGGGAATTGTCTTTGAAATTGATAGACAGATGATCCTGTTGTGTATTTCTTGTCATGCCTTTTTTGGAAGAGAGGCGTATGTTGTGTAATTTGATGAAAAGACCAAGATAAGCCCTTTTTCTTCTTTCCTCCGTCTTCCCTTTTGGCTCGGGGAGACGGATGCGAGATATAGAGGAGTGACTTCTTCTCCATTAAGATTGAGGTATAGGACGGGAGAAACGGCGAGTCTTTAGTATCTGAAATCGGCATCTTCTTGTTGTTATTTTCCTTCACATTTAGCTTCTATCATTTTCTCTCGTGTTTCTTTTATTATCATCCTCTCCCGCTCTTTCCACCATTATTTCTTTCGGGTTTTTCTGTTGTGGTTACAATAGTCGATCGCGAGATCCGAGGGCATGGGGTTTGGGGGTAAAGGAACGTACGTTGTGCGCGCTGTGTGTCTCTTTGCCGCTTTGTCGCTACTTTTTATTGTCCATCGGAAAGGTGATCAAGAGAATATATACCTACATATACAACATGTATATAATGTATGTACATTTATATCCCATCTCTGCCTTATGCCTATGGCAAGAAGAACACACTTGCAATGCAACAGAGGTTATACCACGAGGGAGAGTGAGGCCCTTTTTTTCCGAAGGCACTTTTGACCGATGACTCGAAATGGGCTCTTGAAGTGCAAGGAGGACAGGAGAGGTATCACTCAGCGGTGTGTAAGAGCGAGTAAGGTGAAATCCCAAGAAGAGCCTACAGTGAATGGCTTCCACCATATGCGATCGCTACATTATTTACTCTCAAGATCGGAAGAAGTACATAAGATGAAGAAGAGAGATCGTCGGCAAAATATTCTTTTGGACTTTGGCGTTTCTCCGTTGTGTCGGACGGCGGTGCGTTTCATGGTGTTTTATAAAAGAGAAGACGACGACGACGAAAAGGAGATCTCTTAAGATTTTTATACATTCTTCTTTTCTCTGCCATATATAAGAGGAACCGCTTTTCATGGCCTGTTGGCTCCATATGTTTTTACACTCGGCGGGATAAGAGATGTAACAGAAAAAAAGAGCAGAAGAAAAGAAAGATGAATAGAGAGAAAATTTAAATCATCATCTTAGACATATTTTTTCTCCGCAACATTCGACTTATACGATTTGAAGGAGAAAAGCCAAATCTCAACTTCTTCTTCTTCAAGTATCAAAAGAAGAAAATTGAGCAGAAATTGATTGCCTCGCCACAAAACTCTAAAAGTGAACTTTGATTTAAGAGAAAACAAATGCGAGAGAGAGAGAGCAATAAATTAAATATTACACAATATGAATGAAATTATATACAAAACGCTCAATCAAGATAGAATATTTCAAAATAAACTTCTCCCAGTTTTGAAAATGATTCCATCATTTTGTGAATTGAGGATTGCATGTAGCATTATATAGCAATGAAATTGAGCTTTGAGTGGGAGCCATGAGGATGGGAAGAATTAAAAATCATCTCGCCAAGTGGTCAGAAATTAATTAAGGAGTTCATGAGAAAGAGAAATAAAAAAAAGATTTATATGGTTGGATGAAACCTCACAAAAAAGACCCTTGCCTAGGAATTCTTCATAGTGAGATTTCCGAGAAAATTAAATAAAATACCCAATGCTGGAAATTGGCCATTCCTGACAAAACCCTCACATTCCCCGCTGACACATCTGGATTTTTCGTCTTCTCCACATCATTTTGTTGTCTATTCTCTATCCCCTTCGCAGCAATTGACAGGCATCGCTTCTTCCTCGTGCCCTCTACGCGTCCAAATGATTCCCTCATTTTCTCTCCACAAGGCACAAAATCAATTCCATTTGATTTGCCTCTTTCGCTCAATCTCTTTGACGTTATACTAAAGGGAGGAAAAAATTTGGAGAACCATTGAATTACCCCCCATTACCCGTCCATATACTTTTTCCCCCTTCAAACACCCCTCAAAATGTCATAAAATCTCCCATGAAATTTTCTTCCATTTTCCCATAAGCCCTATACACACATTATGTATATACTATTTTACGCAAGGCAAAGCAAAAGGGTGTTGTTGGGGTTTAATTTTCCAGCATTTTTCTTTCCTAAACATCAAACATTTCGTAATTGGCAAAATTTTGGAGCGGCTAGGCAATTAAACGATGTTTTAATATGTACTTAAAATTAATTTTCACAATTTTGAACTTTTAGGAATGGTTGTGTGTAATGTTTTTTTTTTGGGGGGGAAAACTTTTTAATTGCAATGTCAGTGAAAACACTGAGGGGTTGTTAAATTCATTTAATCTAGCATATAACCCTTTATGTAGTTTTATATGTTAAAGCTGGGAAAATAGTTTATTTTTCCTAATCGATCAAAAAATCTTTCAGAACATTTTCTTATTATTTTAAGTTTGAGCTTGATCTACAAGTATAGTAGATAAAAGGTTTATTCTGTGAATTCTTTACAGAACCATACGTTAGGTTTTATATAGTTCAATTAATACAGGTAAGTAACTATTTTCTTTATAGTAAGAACTGACCATAAGTCAGCGCCGTGGCATTTAAAGCCGCACAAATCAGGCAGTTTGTTAGCATATATGCTGCGTTTCAAGAATGAGATTAACGATGAAAGTCTCTTGGGGGCATAGGTTTTTAACCTCTCTTGAGCAATTTGGATTTCCTGCATTGAAAGTGTTTCAGTGTGCATTTCAACAATGTCATTGAGCTTTTAAAATGCAAATGGAAATTGTGAAAATGTCTGTTGGTGTATACCTACCAACCTACCTACAATACCCTCTCCTCTAACCAATTTGCATTTTACCTCACTTTTGCGGGTTTTTCTGTCTCGGATGTGATTTTATGTAGTTAGGTATGTGTGCGTGGCTTTGGGGTGAAAAGTTTTCAAATTATCTCTGCTGACTGTTCTGAAATGCTTTTTCGCAAGTGATTTTGCATTTGAGTTTCTTGTGCTCAATATCTGCACTTTGCCCAGTCATTCAACTTTTCGCATGCAGACGTATTTTCTTGAGGCGGACAGCTTTGAAGAGAGATCTAATCGATTAAATTACTCTGTCGGGAGGATGGCTTTTGAGAGATAAAATGGGGAATTTGTGCGGGGAAAAAGGTTTAAAACCACTGTTGCTGGGTTTTGGTTGGGAGTCCAAGGCATCACACATTGTATTGCGGCGGCGAGTATTATTGACGAGAGAGACTGACTTCTTCTCTAAAAAACATCCCAATGGACACAGGTCTTTCAATAGACAGACAATCATGGGGGAATTCATCCTCATTGCATCGCCCAAGTCAAATGTCTGTAATGAACATAATTATGGAGTGTTACGTGTATCTGTGTGTTGCAGTGTTGCGAGGTGTTTTTCTTCTTCAATCGTGCCTTTTCTCCCTATGTTCTCTCCTTCGTTTTCAATTCACTTTACTATGTGTATATAAAACGACGATGTATGAAAAACACCAAAAGCAAAAGCGAACGCGCGAGAGAATGATTGGAAGGAGGCACACAGCAATGAGGCAAATAATAATGAAGATTCCATAGCGAGAAAGAAAATTGTACGAAAGAGACGGGGAAATGAATTAAAGAAGGGGGGCAGAAAGGAATTAAAGAGAAGAAATAAAAGGAGGCAAAAAAAGCTTGATGCCTCTCAAAGATTTGCCGCACTTGAGTGTTTCATTCCATCTCTTTCATGCACAGCATTAGGTGGAATAATAATAAAATCTCGTGTATCTTTTATACATAATAATAATAATAAAATTCCTAAGCTGTCGCTCTTTGTTGGCAGCGACTCTAAGTGAATGGACACAGCATCTGACCGCGCGCACTTTTCAAGAGATTATTTCCCTTCTCTTTGAGCACTAACTCAATAGATCTCACCGCGGTCTTCATGCCACATAGGGATGGGCCAATTATTGACCAAAGTCACCGTGAAATTAACATTTTTTCACAGTTGGATCAAGAATATTTTCAACTTATTGAAATTCTGATTACAAACTCTGCCGACTGTTTTTTTTTCTGGTTAGAGGTAAGCAGGGGTGTTGGCCCACGTTCACACTTAATTTTCATTAATTTTTGATGGTATAAAACTACCCATGTCGGATTAATTATGTGTGAAGATTAAAGAAATTTTAATACAAAAAGTTAGAAATCTATTCTGATTACATATTCGAAGCACAGACTAAAATTTTGGAACTTGAGACCCAAATTATGTATTACATAGTTTACTTGAATTAATTTAATTCTTTTTTTCCAAGATTGGACAAAAATTTTACCACACCTAAAGCATGTTTACTTAATTTTCCAGTTTTATGAGCTTTCGTAGATCTTTGAATCAAACTTATTATTTGGGTTCTTTGGTTTTTTTGTGATTCCTGTTCGTCAACTAAATAATGATCTGTTTGATCTTTTTATAATTTCTTTAAAAGAATAAAATTTTAATCAATTTTGAGCCTCTATGCTGTTTACTGCTTTAAATGTAGATCTCCACATACTTTTTAATTTTTTTTCTTTATCATGTGCAATTTTTTTTTACATATTAAACATACTTTTTCATAACGTCCTTCTGCTAATATATATATATATGTAGGTACTTGTGAACAATTGCATCACATGGATCAACTGAAGGATTGTATGAGCGAGCAATATTGTGCCAAAAGAATAAACATTTTATTTTTATTTTGATAGACCCTAAAAGAGATTTAACGATAGGTTGTTTTCAGGAAAGAATGCTCGTTGTTGGATGAAGGGACCAACAAAAAAAAAAGATTGTGCAAATCTCTCAAGCAGCAGGAAGAGAAAAAAGAAAGATTCCAAGAAGACTTTGTTCTGCTTTGATGATTTTCCTCCAAGAAATGACATAATACTATCAGTAGATCGTTTTCGTTTTTTGGAATGTCTGGTGCATTTTTTTTCATGTTCATCTACTTGTGTTCCCTTTCTTTTTCTTTGAATCTCCCCCACCAGAGTGGTGTGGGACTCTGAAGAATGTCGTGAACATGGGTAGAAAATAGAATATAAGGAGACGGGAAAAAATACGTAAAAAGTCCCCCAAAGAGAATAATATTGAAACCCGGATACTCCGGGTATGGTTGAGAGAAGAGGGCGTTTTTTTGAATGAGGCTGAATGTGTCTGCATTTTCTGATTGTAAATTTGAGTCTCTTGTTTGTCTCCCTCACCCTTGGCATCTTACCCGCGTGAATGCAGGAGGTATAAGAAAAGGAATGAGCCGAGTTTGGAACCGATGAGAAGCAACCAAAAAAAAAAAAGAAGCCGCATTGTCGGGACATTACTTTTGTAAAGGGCCACATAGAGAGGAAACTTACCTGAAAATTGTTTGTAGCCTCCCAAGATTTTATGCCGCCACCATTTCATCAAGTTTCCCGCCATTTTGTATGTGTGTTTGGTGTCTGTTTTCCTCCAAAGGTGGTGTATATTTGTTTTTGGTGATGCCGTTGGATGTTAATACATATATTGAGAACGTGATCTATTGAAATTGGTCCCGTATCAGTTCCTCATTGCTGCTTCCATCGAAATTCTTCGTCTATTTTATATACACATTCATATTTATTATCATTTTTCTTCTCCTTCTGTTTCTCTGTTCTTTCCATAAATATTTTCTCCACACACTTTGAAAAATATTTTTCTTTTTTTCACGTCGAAAAGTCTCTTCTAAATACTATAGATTCAAAAGTCAAGCGTGAGTATTTTTTTTCTTCACCAAGTCACACAAGTATTTTTCCAAAGTTAGTAATGTATATATCCACCGATATGTATATTATTATATATATTAAAAGATATATTTCGCTTAAGAGAGTAAATACACAATCTGTCAAAAACCTCTCCGACACAGATAGTGTGGGTGAGTGAGATGGATGTGAGATAGAAACTCAATCAAAAATAAGAGATGAAATTGAATGTGAAAATAGAAATGGGCAGAAATAGGTCACAACATTCCACACACAATATAAAACGCGTGGCAAATAAAGTTTTTCATTTAAAAAATGTAACACACTATCAATTTTATCAGAAATATATTTTCACCAAGACTTTCTACTTTTTCGTCCATTGAATACATAAAAAAGTGTAGCTCCTCAAAATTTTGTGGCAGTAGATTCGACTTGAAGCCGCAAAGACACAAAAATTTACGGTGAATTTCTTACAATAAACTTGTGAGTTTTTGAGCTATTTTGCTCGCTGTATCTCATTTTTAGCCTTCACTTGACACATTTATACAAAAAAAAATACACACATGTATTTATGATAGAATCACACCGAAGAAATTTTCTCAGTTTTTCCTCTATATATTTCCTTCTTTTTCCGTCCGTCGTCGTACAATATTACTTGTATGAAGGAATATTATTGAACACACAACTCTCCCGTCGAAAATGCTCGTAAATGGGCAAGCAAATGCCGAAAATCAATGAATGTTTTCTGTTGCGAAGAGAGAAAAAAAAATGTTTACACGGGAGGGCGAAAATGCACGGAAAAACACTATTTCGAGGGTTAAACCAACGTAAATAAAGGAAGACGACTAAGGTTCACATAGGAGTTTCGTTCTCACTTATAATGAACAAAACCTTCGGAGCGAACCGAATGGATGCCGTTTCATCCGACTACTTGTGGAGGAATGAAAAATCGACTGGGAATTGCGCTCTTCCAACCATCCAAACAACATACCAACTCAACAACAGAGTCGTATTCATCACAGGTCTCAGTCAGTTTTTAAATACTCAATTTTAAGACGAAGCCACAAAAATGCCTCATTCCTGAATATTGTAGAATTTTTATTGAAAAAAAATGTAGAAATAGTAGGCTGTATCAGGCCTATGTCGGCCTATGTATTTACAAATTGATGTGCCTACTACCCCCAGTAACCTCGACTCTCAGCTTCACCGCTAAAACGTGCTGTGATCACATACGCTCTCACATATCTGCTCTGTTAAATTTTCACTGGTAACAAGATTTTTTGCTGCATCATTCAACAAATCTTTGCCGAATTTCCCATTTAATTTCTGTTTGACTATCTTTGATTCTGTACTGACCCATATTGGCTTCAAGTACTTTCTTAATGTTTCGTAAAAGTTTGATTAAAAATAGATACTAAAATACTTCTTAGTTCATCTTATAATACAAAATTATTGGAAAAAAATTTAAACTTTGACCTAATACTGTCCTGAAATGTTCATACATATAAACATACATTCATACACACATCCATAGATACATACATACATATCCAAGACTGCAGTACTAGATGTGTGGAGAATATTTATACAGAAAAAAACGCGGGATAAAGATTAAAATGTTCTACTCTGAGCCGGGACAATATTCAATTAAAAAAATAATTTGTTTATATAGAATGTACTGTGTAAGAGTAGCCCAAATTGACCTGAATGTGTACTAATAAAATTACTTAACTTTTTCTCTCAAATGACCCGAATAATGATAATTTGTTAGATGGGCAACAAAGAGATGTACGAATGGGTAAAAATTTCAATTAAAATGTTCACAAGAGTGTAAAAGAATTATTTTCACTCTTGGAAATTGTTGGCATTCAATTGAAAACTTGCCCATTAGTCTCTCAGTGGCATTCTACCATTAAGATTTTGGCGGACAGTTCAAAGTGATTCAAAAGAGTGCGCACATTTCAAAAGAAATCAACAAAATGCGTAAGAGAGAGGGAGATGCACACATATTACAAATTACAGTGGCGGTATTTTTTTCCTTTACCTTCGTCTGCACATTTTTTTTCTTATTTATTTTTTTTTATTTATTTATTACTATGGAACCCCGCAGTATAGTTTGAAAAAAAAATGGGACAACTTCGATTTACGGGCCATGTAGTTTTGTAACCTTCACAGGGGGGATCCATCAGGGATCATGTGGAAATTTGATTAAGGATAGTTTTTAAAATCCATTTTGAAAATCTTAATTCTTTTTTTTATTAACGGTTTTCAACTAAATACGAAAATTTATAACTAACGCAAAAAAATAATAAAAAAAAGAAATTTAATTTAAAATTAACTACTTCTTTAAAATATGGTTTCTTTATCAATACAGGACAGATCGTTTTGATCAAAAATGCAAAAATATCTAAAACCAAAAAATACAGCGAGTTCAAAAGAAAAAAAATCTAGGGAATGTTGGTTTTTGTTAGTATGTAAATGCAATGAATTTATAAAGGAAAAATGGGTTATATTTTCTCTGAGAGTTCTGAAGAAATGGTTGAGCGACAATGGAGGCAAAAGAAGTTAGGAAAGATAAAATGAGATATTCACGATTTTAACACCCTGGTGTTACAGTATAGAGGAGCTTGTGATTCTTTTGAAGAACTATCGAGAGCGGAGGAGTTTGTTTTTGAAGAATTTCTTTTTCATAAATGTGTCGGAATTCATGTGGTGCCAGGTTTCACGGTGGGTGGGTTAAAAGGAATGAAAGGAGAAAAAATTAATGATGAGTCTCACTGTGTTCGCATGGCACAAAATTGCAATTGCGATTCAGGTGTTGGTTTCTACGGTGTTTTTCCTCATTAATTTAAATTTACATTCATTATGTCGATTTCCCTCGGCCGGCAACACTGCGCATCGATTGATGTGGAGCGGCGAGATGAGAAAGATCAAACAAGTTCCGGCAGACTAACACTCTTCGCGAAAGAACATCTCCCTCCTTTTTTATGATTTTCAAGTTGATTGTGCGACTCTGTGGAGATGATAAAGTCTCTCTCTCACTCTCAAGCTGGGGCCTTGTGAATCACCCAGAGGCGTTTACCGGCAAGATCAAAGGGAGAAAGAGGAGACGCGAAAGCCAAAGTGAAGAGTCCAAATGGTACGGGAATACATAATAGAACTCCTCTCTGTGTGCTAAATACTGCGCTAAACATCATACAAAATTCCCAACATCATCATCATTTGAGCGACGGAGTCTGTCATTTTCATTGTTTGGCGCTCATCATCCAAAAGTGCCGCCGTATATCGAATTGTCTCTATTAGACTGAATGAATAAGGGAGGGCAGGGAGGTTTGAGAATGAGTCGGAAGCTTTTGTTCTTTTCATGTCCACCTGGTGGTATAATATACCATCCGAAACCCCTCTGGTATAGTTCTTTCTTACAATAACGTCGTATTTCAATTTTTTTTCTAATCGTGTGGGATAATGTGTGAAAATTGGACCATACCGTGCGACCTCTTTGGTCCCTTTGATTTCTAGCGGCGCTATCCATCAAAGGGACATGCAGAGGCTTTATGTTTCTATTGAAGGTAATAATTGTTCTAATTGAATTCTATCATCAAGCACGTGTTTGTTTCGGATGAAGAAATAATTTACAACACTAAGGTATGGGTCAATAATTATGGAAACTTTACAGAAATATTCTTTTGTTTGTCTTTTGTCTTGTATTAAAAATTTTCCTTATTCATTTTCGAGTACAAGTTTATTTTTACAAATCCGAAAACTCTAAATTCCCTAAAGTTTAAACTTGGACATTAATAGATGAAGGAATTTTTAAGGATTCTAAATTGATTAAAAATCCCTAGATGCTGCATTAAAAAGTTTCCATACCATCATTTATATTGTTTTTTTGGTTCTGAAAAAGAAAATGAAGAAAATTTAATTTATAACTTAAATCTGGAAATAACGTAAAAAAAGGATGGTTCAAATGCAACATTTAGAAACCATATTACTTTTGTTTTTTATGCCACAAAAGAATAAAGAATATAGACATTATCTGTGCTGTATCGAGACATTCAAAGAATTCGTAATCTTTATAAGGATAATCTTAATATATACGCCCCCCTTTTATAGCTTAAAATGGAGTTTGCTCACACGTGATTGGGGGCTCGGGTTGACTAGTCTTAATTATATAAAGCTGAAAAGTCTGTCTGTCTGTTTGTGGCACATGAACTCCTCCGAAACGGCTTGGCCGATTTTGATGAAATTTGGTATGGGGGTAGAGGGGGTCAATACGAGTTGCAAGCGCTATATAGGATTCCGCCCCAACCCCCCTTTATAGCGCCCCCACAGAAAAATTGTTTTTTTCCCATTTTCTACCTGTTGAAGGGTCAGATATCGGGATATTTTTATTTTTAGAATTTTTCAGGGTACCGTATTATTCATCCCCCCTATTAATATACGCCCCCTTTTATAGCTTAAAATAGAATTTGCTCACACGTGATTGGGGGCTCGGGTTGACTAGTAGTATATAAAATCATAAACTTTTAGAATTCACCAAAACAGGTATTTATTGAAGATGTGGGTCCTATTTGACTTTTAAGCTTCTTTAATCTATTAACCATTTTTTTAACAGTATCTATCTAGAAGACTACATTTAATCAGAAAAAAAATAAAATAAATATACAAAAATTACAAAGCGTGTGAATTGGGATTTTCTTTTCCTCTCTACTGGGAAAATAAATTGAATGAAACCAAAATGCTTGCCAAAATCATTAAATCCATTTCATAAACATCTTATATAGTTGATATAGCTAAATTAAGCTATGTAGTTGCTTGAAACGGTTGTAACACAGAAAAAAATAGCATTAAAGTCTATTTTTAACAAAAGACTCATATCCATTCTGCTAATAAAAAAATTCTATGCCGTAAAATTACAATTATACTTCTTCTTGGGTAAACCCCAAAATTTTTAGAAATAAAATGAATTCAGAACATTAAATTCAAAACACATGGGAAATATTGAAAATTTTTATTTATATAAGTAAACTTTAGCTTTCCTTTTCTCATTGCACAGTGATAGTTCATCAATAAATTGCTTCACAAATAAAGTCATATAATAATTTAATTGTGAGACCGAAGAAAAATTATAATGTAGACAGAGAGATTGAAAATTAAAAGATATTACATAACTTAATTTCTTTTAATACGGAAAGAAATAATTTATACGAGGAAATTTGAGCGGTACATTTTTTATTTATTTTCGATGATTTTCCATGTTGTTTTTTATAAACAAAGAGAAATAGGAGTTTGATAGGGAAAAAAGAGTTTTCTTTTTTTTTTCACTTGACCTAGATGTGAAGGTAGTATTTATTCCTCTTCTTCCTCCTCTTCCTCTTCCTCCTCTTCCTCCTCTTCTTCCTCCTCTTCCTCTTCTTCCTCAACAACTTCCTCCTCAACTTCCTCAATTGCCACCTCCTCAACTTCATCCTCTTCGATCTCATCCACTTTGCCCTCTTCCTCTCCTTCGGGGGTTTCAGCGTCTCCGGGTTTCTTTCCTGGTCGCTCTCCGAACCACTTGGGTAGCTTGGCTGTAATTTTTTTTATACATAAAAAAATCTCATTTAATTTATGTTTTAATAGAAAATATATAAAAATTATTATATACTATAGGTACAGTGTAGTCTCAAATGGAAAAATAGTTTTAGTGCAAGTGACAAAAAAAGATAGTTTTCTCAAAAAGGAAAAAAACAGAAAAATAGGAAATTAGATAAATTGAAACAGATGATTGTGACAAAATGCAAAATACTTTGAAATATTTGAAAAATGAAATTCGAATATGAAGAATGGTGAGACAAAAGGCAACTTACACTTCTGACGACCACCGAATTCAGATTTCTTATCATGCCAAGTTTTCTCAAGATACTCCTTGTTGAGGGTTTCAAATCCCTATTTTTTTATTTTATGTCAAAGGATGATTGTGGTAATTTGTGATGTGAAGGGTTGATATGTGCAAGACGAGGGCAGACAGACAGATAGACATAGAAATAAAAGACAATAGGATCAATTAATAGTATACATGCTCTCAAAATACTGATATCCTTCTGTAATAAATTGATTTGCATTGGACAGACAGAAATTAACAATATGTGGGGAATATAGATACTATGTAGAACATTTGAGCTAGCTGATCAATTGAAATTTTTTGAAATTAATTTTATTCTTTTTATTTGCGAGATTTCAATTTCGCTCTTTTTTATCATTCCAATAGTTTTGTCACATTTTAGCTTACTAGCTCAAATGTTCGTGAGGATTTTTTTTTAAATTTTTATTTGCTGACATATTTGCACCAACAAAAGTGATGGATAGAAATGACTGTAATGATGACAATTTTCACAAGACACAGTTGAAGGATGGAAAAATATCAATTTTCCTTACGTCGTCTGCGCTTTGTGAATCTATCGTTTCTCTTTTGCCATAGCTCATTTCTCAGTTCATCCACCATCGAGATGTACCCCTTTGAATGTCCAATTAAATTTGTTTGACACATTAAAGCAAGAATATCTCTTAACATTAATATACTCCCACATAATTATCACTATCAATCAATTATTTTGATAATCTCCCAACATGACACTTTTCTCTTTTAAATAATTTGTTTTTATATATTTTCTGCTTGAGCTAGCCAATGTTGCAAAATTTCTTTGAGCCAATGAAAATACAAAATGGGAGATTTCAATGCGATTACTTTCATTTACGCATCATCATTTAGGAAAATTAATTGGGTGGAAAATTAAATCTTTGTTTTGTATACTTACACCCTCAAAGAGTTTCTTCTTATCGTCATAGGAGCGGGTGTCAACGCGTCGTTCATATTTGGAGGCGACTTGAATTTTGGGCTGAAAAAGAAAGGAAAAACTTTAATTTTCTTATGCCCCAATGTTGAATGTAACACTTAATTTGGTGAGATAATTACTGGGTATTTTCCTGTAAGAGCCTCTGGATCGAGACCCTTCTTCAGAGCTTTGTGTCGGAGTTGTTGCTTCTGTCTTTCCTTCAATTCTTTCAACTAGATCAGAAAAGGGATTAACATGTAGTTTATTAGATCTCCTTTTTTTGTTAAGCAAATTATGAACTATTAGAAAGATATTTACATCGTAATCCTGACGCTTTTGCCTTTCTTCCAAGTCATACTTCTCAGTTTCGAGCTTGACAATGGTCTCCCAGAGTTCCTGAGCCTTAGTACGCAGCTTGCTCTCATTCAGTCCCGCCAGGTCCAAGGGTTTGATGCGGAAAGACAGGGAAATCTTCTTTTCCTCCTCAAGCTGCTCTTTGGACTTGTTGCGATCCATCTGAGCAGACATGTTTATCTATTTTTGAAAAAGAAAAATGTTTAGTATAATTTTGAATATTTTTCTACAAAATATAATTACTATTTTTTTTTTACTTTTGAAATTATTCGTTTTTTTTTTAATATCATTCATTTTGAACACATTTTAGAGAAAATGAACACGAACTAAACAGTCACGTGTAATATTCTTTAATAAAGATAAATTTAAATTATTGAATAAGTTTTTTTTAATTTAAGGGGATATGAAAAGTATGATGATTTATTTAGAAAATCTTGAGAGATATTTCCATTTTTATTTAATTCATAGGACTCTTTAAAATTTCATTTTTATTGTTTTGTTTATCGAGAGTAATTAACACATAAAATGTGAAATAGCTTTTGGTTTTAATGTATAGATTTGAGGTTTGGCAAAGAAACACTTAAAAAAAGACGGACGAAAAAAAGAAAAAGTCAAAAGACACTTTTCTAGCTTTTAGATTTAGATAGGTAATGGCTTTAGGTTGGCTTTTTTAGAGGTGCCTTAGTTCTTAGGGTTTAAAGTTTTTACTTTTTTTTGTTTATTTTAATGAGATTTGGAGGAAAGCTTTGGGAACAAAATGATACCAAAATTTGTTTTACGTACGCGACATTTACTTAAAAGCTCTTGTTGGCCAAACTTTTTTTTCACTTATACTTACATCTCCGATGGTTTTCTGCATTAAAAAATGGTAAAAAACAAGTTACAAAAATATATTCTTTTTTTTAATCTTGCGTCTCTGAGACGTTAAAGGAACTGCGTGTGGTATTTTGTTTTCTTTCAATTAAAGGTTCGTCAAAAATATCCTTTTCTTTGAATATACCGATTTTTTTAAAATTATTTCTACAATTTCAAGTTTCACTACTTTTTTTGGGCATTATACAAATTCTTCTGGGTCAAAATTTTACTGTTTTTCTGTATATCCGAATCTTAATTTGTTGTGTAGAAAGCACAATATTGAATTTTAAAATAAATACTTACGCTGCTTGTGTCGCGTTTGGTGATGGTAAAGTTGGGTCCCTTCTTATCCTTGTCCTTCATGGCTTGCACCATAGCTTGGCGTTTCTTTTCTGCCTCCTCAAGGCGCTGTCGCTTCTCTTCGATCTCACGTTGTTTCTTCTCCTCAATCTCACGAACGCGACGCTCCTCTTCTTCCTTCTTGCGCTGAGCCATCCTTTGCTCCTCCTCAGCGCGAGTAACCTGTATTATCGGCATTATTGTTAGTGAGCTCATTACTTATTTACTTAATTTTTATTGCTAGTAGGTGCCTAACCTTGCGCTTGGCTTGTTTCTCCTTTAATTTCTTCAACTCATCCTCTTCCTTTGCTCTCTGCTTGCGCCACTCATTGATGTACTCTTTCAATTGCTCATCCAATTCAGAACGCTTTTGATCCTGGCGCTATTGTCGTAATAATTTTAAAAAATATTATTTTTTAAAACTTCTTAATATATGTAATGTTAAGTTTTTCAGTACGGTATTATTACCTTAACGAACTCCGGATCTCCAGCCTCTCCCCTTTTTCAGTTAATTTTTGTTTATTATGTTTGTGGAGAAAAAAAAATTGGGAAGAAATAGAAATAATACTAATTTTAAAATATGAATGCTTCAATATTAAAAAGAATTAATCGGTATATTTTTTTTAATAAAATTACAAGCATTTAAGTAGGTAGGTACTACAAAGAATTAGAGTAGAAATACTTTTGACGATGTACAAGAGAGCGTAAATTTCTCAACATGCTGAAAATGTTATAATATAATATTTTAATATTGATTTTATATTTATATTTTTTATTTTACATATTTTATGCTTCAACATTCCTTTGTTTAGACTCCAATTTCCAGCTGTGGAAATTTTATTTATTATCTTTTTATTGTTGTTTTGTTTATCTGTGTTATAATAAATAATATAGAAGTTTCGCGGCAATTTTGCATAGAGACATTGCCATTTTGGTTTAGCTTACGCAAGCATTTCAAAATTATGTTTAATGCTTTCATCGTTAAAGGTAAAATAAAAAAGGCACATCGCTTATTGTCGCATTATCGAGTTATGCGTTGTTGATTTTTTTCACAGGTAATTTTATTTATTTTTTAATTTTTATCTTTTTATCAAGAAGCCAGAAGCTTATTTGCTCAAAAATCAGAATAATAACAAAAAATATAAGTTTAAGTAGAAAATTAGAAAAAAAGCTATTTTTCATTAACAAAAAAATGCCTTTCCCCACATTAGGGAGATCGCGTTGTTTAGTTGTTTCTTGGTTTATCAACTTACTCGGACTTGGCAGCTGGCCTATGATTTTGTTTTCATTTTTAACAGATTTTTTTGCCACGACAAAAAAGTTGTGATCCGCATCGTGTTTTAAGTATGTTGAGTAATTTTGGATCATATTCAAAAAAAAAATTTTCGTCGGATGATTTTTGATTTTTTTTGCGCCAAAATAAACAAAAAGTAAAATATTTGTGTTAACAAAATATTTTTCATAAACATATATAGTCACATAAATTGGCAATTATTGCATTACTATAATATACATAAATTGAAGACAAATCTATAATACATTTTTTTTTAATTCTATAGTAAAACGTTTTATCATCTTTTTGAAAAGTTGTAAGAAAAAAATGCATTTTCGATAAAATAAAAAGTTTTTAACCACCAAAGCTAAATATTTTTCGAACAATTTATTAAAGCAGATGATGGTTTTGTGACAAAAATAAGTTGTATTTAATTTTCATATTGTTCTTGATTTTCTTTTATTTTTGTCACATAACCATCTTTTGTAATATTAGTTGCGAAGATTTTGAGAAATATTAAATTTAGAAGATTTTATTTCTTAAGAAAACGATGCGCTAAAAAACTCTCTTTATGAAAAAAAAAAACAAAATGGAAAAAATGCATAGAAGCCAAGACATTTTTAATTTGTCTATAAACTATGTGGTAAAAAAATGAAAAGATGAAATCTTAAGAGATTGCTCAGTAAAATTTGATCATGCCTCAATTGGTTTATCTAATTTTGCCCAAATTATTTTTTTTTGTATAATAAAAAAAATAAATTTACAAGAAAATAAACAATCTCTTATCGTGATAAAAAAACAAATTTGATTTTCACAAAAAAACTATAAACAAAAATTAATTTTATCAGTATTTTATGAAGGTAATGATAGTAGTTGGGAATGCTGACAATAAAAAAATTTGTACAATAACATAATTATTTGGGGATGAACAATAAAAAAAAATATATTTAAAAAATATATATAAAAATCATCTACCATATACACTACCAAAAAAGTCTTGTCTATTTGGGCTTTTACTTTTTTTTGTTCTACAATTAAGAGGGTTTTTGACTACTTACTTCCTGCAAAAAGAAAAAGAAAGAAAAACATCTACTTTAGTTCAATGCAAACCTTTGATCATACTCAATGTTCAGTATTTACAAATTAAGAAAACTATGCACATTTTTTCATAAAACAGTGACCAATACATTACTATAAGTGCAATACAAAATATAGTTACACACATTAAATGAGAATTTATTTTGGTTCTTATACTACTGTGTGAACTTTCATCTCTAATTTATTTTTAGTAAATCTAACTTTCTTTTAATTTTCGTATTAAAAGAAAAAAAAATACTCCAAAAAATCATTAAAAGGTTAAGAGAAATTTGCTCTGGTTTTTTTCCTCTTTTTGGTATTGGTATAATATCTACTGATTTCATTCCATAAATTTCTCATTAAACTAATTAAATTTACTTTAAAATGCTTGCAAGTGTTACAGATAATAATAATAGTAGATAAAAGAGTTAGCAAAATTAAGCATTATTATTAAAAGAAAAAGATATATTGCAAAAGATGTATAGAAAAAGATTTTTGTATAGAATACCCTTTAATTAATTCTATATAGTAGGTATTAGAAAACATTAAAAGATAAATCTATTACATATTCCTCAAATAGACGTTAATATTATAATATTACTTTTCTTGTTGTCTCTTGTCTAACTTCTAAAGATTTTTTAAAATCTGATTTAAAGAAATTTTCTAACGTGAAGAAACCTCATCATACTATTATATAGCAAAAAATAAAAAGCTTTTATTTCTTTAGCTAAAGAGCTTGAGCGATGAACTTACTGCTCATGAGTCTCCTCGACGACCTCCTCTTCTTCAGAACTACAAAAGGGGGTGAGAGAAGGGGATTAGGATAACAGAGAAGAACCGAAATATTGATTAACTTTGCGAGCTTTCTCAATTACATAGATCCCTTTGATGTCCGTTCATTCACCTAAATTTTCTCTATATGTGAAGAAATTTCCATCGTTGATTGTGAAAACTCCCCGGAATTTTTTCTCGACAAAAAATTTCACACGTATCGGTACTCTGAAGTTTTTTTTTTAAATTCTCATATAAGAAGGTGAGGAAAAAAGGTATATTGGATGGGTAGAAACATCCACTTTTCATTCAAAACACGTTCTCATGTCAGAAAAAAAGTAATCAAACAACAAGAAAATAGGAAAAAGTTGCATGACAAATTTTCAATTCGTTGTTTAATGTGAACACGGGCATAAAATAAATTGGGATATCAATATTAAATAAAAAAAAACGATGGAGGGAAATTTCACAGAACTTTGAGAAAATTTAGTTTGTCTGCCTTATCATTCCTTAAGGAAAATCTTTCCAAAAAAAGGAATACAAAAAATGAAAAAAATATATAAAGAAAATAATACTCACGAGTATTCCTCATCATCGGACATTTTGAGAGGGTTGTAGGGTTATATAAACCTGAAAAGACATATGATATGTGTGAATATTTAATCTTTTTAAAATTATTAGATAATCCAATATTATTCTGGATTGAAACCCATAAGAAAAAAATCAAAATAAGACTACCCAGTTGTTATCTTATTACTCAAAATTAACTGATCGCTGTATAGAATAAAAGTTCCGCATTGTAAGTTTATTTTTGGTTCACCCTTGACATGGGTAGCTTAGCTTGAAGAACACCTTCAGAAACTTCTCTTTTACCTTGGAATTTAACTTTTTTTGTTATAGACATTTGCTCTATATTTTTGCTTATTTTCATTTGACAAAAGAATGCATTGATAACATAAATATATCAATAAACATTTTTTTTGATAATTTCTTAAGAAAAAAATAAGTTAAGCTTTCAGTAATCCTAGCTAAGAAATGGATATGAGCTTTAATTTTCTTTCCAAAAATCCTTAAATCCAAAAGGTTTAATGATTTATTTTACATAGACCTTTTCTCCTCGCCCACTCCTGTGGATTTTTTTTTGCCATTTCGTCATCCATTACGTAGGTGTGAAGAAAAAAAAAGAATTACTGGGTAGCAAAAGAATGTGCTTCTCGACGTGTGTGCGAGAGAATTGTTTAATGGCTGGGATTCTGGCAGAAAAAAAACGATCTAAACGATCCTACTGGCTCCCCTAACATATATGGCCAGTGTGCCAAACACACTGTACATTCTTCGGTTGGGAAAATGTGACAGAAATAGTGCGAGAGCGAGATCGAGGATCTACTGTGAATTTTCGTTGATACGAAATTAGAAAAATTTTCCTTCATCTTCGCCTATGTATATTCTACACTGTGATATTTTGAAAAACTTCTAAAATTAGCGCTCTTCGTGCGATCTTTCTTTCCTTTTCGCTCGTATGGCGTCTCCTTTGGGGATTATGAACGATGCAGTCGCGAAATGTGTACGATTGGGGATTCGTGGGATATTTGGGTGGTAATTTCTGGAGGCACCATGCCAAAATGGGAGACACATCTGAATAAATTTTCACGACTATGAGAGAGGGAGCGAGAGGGATGCTGAAAACTCAACGAATGCGTACGATCGCAAAATAATTTATAAATAGACTTTTACCACGGACGAGGTATTGGATTACTTTTGCCAAAGACTCCTCATCACACCCTAACTCCTCGATCTTATACATCTTTCAAGATCCCATATGAATATTTCAAATACGAAATTTGGGTTGAAGATCACCAAGAAGATCATCGAAGATCACCACGCGAGTGGATTGCACTATTTTTGGCACACCAGGGCGTTTTTTTTCTTCTAAGGACGTGTGTCTGGTGGTTCTCAAGGATTCATTGAGAAAATATTTATTTTCAATCAATTGATTAATGATCATTCCATCTCTCAATAGGATCCCTCATTGGAATTGATGAATGGGTTACGTAATTTCTATTCTGGCGCCCATTTCACAGCTATATTTTTCACTCTCACTGTAATCCTCGATCGTCCTGAGTTGTGAGAAATTTCCCAATTCGCTTTTCAGCAAATCCACGAAACCACTTTTACTTTTTTTCTAAACACTTTCTATTAATTTTTAAACACTTAAATTTTTTTGAAAATAATTTTCTTATTCATATTGTAGTATTCTAAGAATTTTTTTTAGACTTTTCCTGAATGTATTAATCACTTCTATAAGAACATTCAAGATTGAAAGAGAATTTTTTGCAGTAAAATTCCAACAATAGGAAAAAAAATTGAATAATTTTTTTTTTGTAAGATGGAAAACTTACTCTAAGAAATTAAGGAAAAATCAAGTCCGGCAGCTGACGGCGTTGAAGTTGTGCTGCTGCGGGTAGACTGAAATCACGATGTGAAAATTCTTATGGATGACCGTAGCGAACCCACAGGATGGATGATCTTCTTCTGTGTTTGTCGATTCTACATGTATATTATATTTGCTCTGAGCATGCGGGAAAACTATTTTCCCTCAAGTATGTGCGAGAAGATCATTCTCTCGCGGTGAGCAAGTGAGAAAATTGGGTGTGATGAAAAGAAATGCCTTGTCACACATTAAGATTTTTCAATTGAGAAATATCCTCCTACGTCTCCTCGTCATTTCCTCCCAAACGCTTTCACTCACGGGGTAATGGAGCAGAGCGCCGCGAGAGCATTTATTTCTGTTCCAATTCACTTTTTTCCTGTGTGGAGTGGATCGTTCGTTATGTGAAAATTCCTTTTCTCGTGCCTTTGGAGAGATTTTCTTCCACACAGCTAGAGCTTCTCATATACACATTTTTCTTCTAGTTTGTTTGTGGGTGGTGAATCTTCCAACTTGCAAATATTTTCACGCTTTTGAGATATATTTTAATTCTAAAAATATTCCATCCATGCAAGAATCGTATTTCATAGATTTCATATTATATTTTAACTGTGGGTTCATACTGAATTTTTCATCGACCATTGCTTTCTATATGATTGAGTTTCTTCTTGGAATGAAATTCTAAAATTATGCTCATAATCAAAATAATGTTTATTTTTGGTTCATATTTTTTTTAAAGATTTTATTAAAAAGAAAACTACAGATTTTCATATCATGTAAGATTCAAGAGAGGCGGAATCTGCAAGAGCTTTTAAATTCGGATTCATATTTCATTGTCTTGTTTTCATCATTTTACCTCCACTTTTATTTTTAGAATCGTCTTGGGAATTTTCCTAATTTTTGTTTTTTTATTACATTGATATCTAAAATTTTTTCTCATTTTTTCAAAGAATGTAAAAGTTTAGGCATATTTTATTTTCACATTTTGAAACTTTAATTTTATTAAGAACTCCATTATTTCTTTATAACCTTGTCAATTCATCTTTAAAATTTCATACAATCTTGTATAGCACGTATTTTTACAACCATTTTTCTCATCGTAATTTCATTTTCTTATCTTCCAAATTTTTTGAATTTACAACATTTTTAATCATCAAAAATCTTTTTTGAACTGATTTCTTTTTTAACCCTTGGGGGGCTTTTTCCTCGGACTTGGAATATCTCTCATAGAATGTGCTCCACGTAGTATGCTGGAGCTTCTGCAGCTCATCCCAAAATGTCTCAGGAATTGAAAATTTGTCCTGCCTTCATTTTCACGACGACTTTTCCAAATGCGGGTTTTTTTGCGCCAAAATAATAGTTCCAAAAGTCGCCACCGCTATGTTTTGGCACTGTTGACTGAGGAGGAAATGAGACGGATGATGTTGCTATTCCACGGCGATTCCTCTCCTCGCACGTCATTGATACTATTTCACTCGCACAAAAGGTTTTTCACAGTTTTCTCGCGTTTTCCGCCAAATTTTCCAGCAAAATTATCTTTTTTGAGACCAGGAAGCGACGCCGCGTCGATTGGCGTCCCCAATTCAAAACTCTCAAAATCCGCGCCAGAAAAAGTCGTGCAAATTCCACAAAAAAATCCGGCGAGTTGCGCCCTCAAATTTTTACTGGAAACACTTGGAGCCCCCCTGAGCATTCCCGGCAACTTTTAAAGCCCCAAAAATGAGTTTTTCGTGGAAAAATTATTTTTAAAAATTTTAGAACAAAAAAGGGGGGTCGAAAATCCCGCAAGTGTTAACGTATTTTCTTTTGAGCTGTAACGGACAACAAAATTGCTTTTCAACAAATTCATGATTTACTTCCTTTTTCCCCAATTCTTAGGCACAACACTCCATTTTTGGGGCTTCAGAAGTTTGCTGAGAATGCTTCGTGAGCTCCCAGGGGAGCTTTTGTGCAGAAAATCAGGCTCGCAATTTGTTTGACCGTTGAAAAAAATTTTAAACGACACTTCCGGAACAGGAATTTTCTTTCATTCAAACTGGCGACGTCAATCGACGCGGCGTCGCTTCCTGAGCGCGTAAAAACGAATTTCGCTGGAAAATTTTGCAGAAAATGCATGAAAATTGTGAAAAACCTTCCTTGCGAAGGAGACAACAATAGCGACGTGCGAGTGAGAGAGAATTAAAAAAAACCTAGTGGTCAATAGAAGAATTAAAATAAACAAATAATTTTTTAGGTTATATTTTCAGAAACATAACCTGAATAAAAATCTAAAAAAAAGTAAAAAATGCGTGAGAAAATTCTAACAAACGTCGAAAAAACCTTTGTAAATAAATGCATAAGTCAAAAGTTGGTAAGTTTTTCTAACTGGAGGAATTAAAGTGCAATTTATTTGATTTTAATAATTTTTCCAGCGAATCGATGGAAGGCGCATGAATGATTTCCGGAAGATTAAATTGTCATTTGGTAGTGAATGGGGCAGTGCTCACGTGGCCCTTGGAGAAACTCGAGTTCTCGTGCAGGTATCATGCGTAGTGACACAACCCAAATCTGTGCGTCCCCAGGAGGGATTACTGTCCATTGCTGTGGAAATTGGTTCAATGGCAGCGGCACATTTTGAAGGTGGTCGCTCATCGGATGAAGCAATACAGATTAATCGGATTCTAGAACGTGCCTTCAAGGATTCCAGATGTGTCGATCTTGAATCACTATGCCTGGTGGCCGAGGAGAAAGTTTGGAGTGTGCGAGTGGACGTTAATGTGTTGAATCATGATGGAAACATCATTGATTGCGCTTCTGTGGGTGTTCTGGCGGCTCTCCTGCATTTCCGGAGGCCCGATGTTACATGGACAGGAACAGAATTCACCATACACACATCAGCAGAAAAGGATCCCATACCTCTGGTGCTGCATCACTTCCCAGTTTGTGTATCATACGTCATATTCCAGGATGGCTCAGTGGCTTGTGCTGATCCCACCGATCTTGAAGAACGTGTGGCACAAGCAAATATGGTGTTTGGTCTTAATTCTTATCAAGAGCTTTGTGGACTCCATCTGGGTGGTGTGACTCTCCTTTCGGCGGGATTTGTGATTGATTTAGCAAGTCGTGGTGTAAAACATGCTAAGAATCACATAGAAATGGTGAAAAGATGCATTGAGGAGGACACCAGAGCCCGTCAAGGAGGTGCACGTGTTAGTTTCGTTAAATGCCTCGATGAGGGTGGTATAAAGTCATCTTTTGAAGAACGAATACCCATTAAAATACCATCGAGAGAGCCTAGGGAGAGGCGAAAGCCGAAGGAAACAGTCAATGATAGCACTGAAGGAGTGAAAATGGAGGAAGAATCTTTTGAAATTCATCGTGTAAATTCAGAAAGTGCCACATTGATGGAGGTGGATAATTTCGGTCTTGGAGGGCCCAACAAATGGATTCCCGACGATAATAATGCTTCCACGGATGAAAGTGATGAGGAAGAAGAGAAAAAGCCACAAGTGAAAGTAAAACGAGATTCCGGGAGTGAAGAGGAGGATACAGTGATGGTTTGAAGTAGATCAAGGAGCTATTTCGTCGATCTCGTCATAGTTTTAATTACTCACAGACCACAATAAATACACAAAAGATTGTCCGGAAAACATTCAAGTGCCTTCATTTCCAATTCCATTCTTTTGGTCCAGTTTATTGGAGTTTGATTTGACCATGTAGATGAAGTATGTGAGAATTTCCTTCTCCTTGATGGGAATCGTCTTGAAGTGCTTCATGATGGTCTGTAAGATTGAGCAAGAGAAAGAGAACAGCTTTGTCAGGTAGGGCTTCCGAATGAAATTAAAATATATGTTCATAAGTGTGTGTAGTGTACTCACGTCTGCTAGTTGGGCTTTATTCATTCCCGGACGCGTGGAAACTTTGTAGTGTCTTTTGTAGCGTCTGAGGGTATTTACTTGGAGTTGATAAAGATCAACTTCTGGAAGATCAGTGTCTGTCTCATTGCTGTCCTCTTCACTGTCTTTACGGCGTCTCTTTGTCCGTGCGCACTGTATCCGTGTTTTGTGGAAGTCACAGATGTAGATATGGTGGGCATGGCTATCGATATTGAGTTTTAGACGTCTCTGGGTGACGGTTTTCTGGATTCTTTTGTTGTATGAGGCATTTCCAGCTGGATTACGGCACCTCTCACCATCGTCCACAAGACAACAGATCTGATCCGAGGGACCCCGTGAGTCCTCTTCCCCCGTACTGAAGCCGTTGTTCATGGCGTACTTGTTATCTATGCACACACTCTTTGATCCCTCTCACGGTTTTTTAAGCGTCAGCCTCGAAGAAAAAAGTCTTGCACAGCAATCTTTATGAAGAAGCTTCACAAAAAAAAATTCACCCACCAAACCCAGTAGCCCTAAATCAATGGAAACCTGTATGGAATTCCATGGAGCTTCTAAAAATTCTCATCATTCTCATAATGATTTATCGTTGTTTTTTTCAAGAAAATTGTTTTAGCAGTTTTACCACGAAGTTTTTTATGCAGTCATATTTTACAATTTATTAAATTTTTCTTGCAACGAGTAAGAAATCGTAACATGAAATGTACAATGAAGAAAAACCCGGAAAACCATAAGGAATGTCCATTGATACTTCTTGTATTTTTCCTATTTATTAAAAGGTACTCCTGAATTTACCATCACTTTCTTCCACACACAACAGACGCGAGAGTTTAGGCGGATTATGTGGGACATCTCAACTTGAGGAGAATTTTTTTATTGGGCCACCACTAGGTTTTGTTGCGGTCACAAAGCCGATGTTTTCGCAGTAAATTCTTCGTCTGCAAGTAAATTCCTCGTGTTTTAATCCTTTTATTGCTTCCCCAAGTGACTAAAGTTGCAAGTAACATTCCCCCGGAAGCGTGCAGTAATCGATATATTCCATTTATTGAGACTGTGAAGTGTATTTTCGGTGTTGACACAATAATAATGGCAAATAACCTCAAGGGATTGTCCCCTGACGAGAGACTGGAGATCCGTGAGACATTCACAGAGGTACGGATGCTGATAATTTACAATTCTCAATGCCACTCATGTGTGCTTCGGTGTACAAAGAAGCATTTTGCAAGGATTATTTGGGAGAAAAACCTTGGGAAATGCGACTAAACAGCCAATTCTTGGTGGATAGAAGTTACACTATACAGGTCGTGTGGATGGGGAGGTGCTACGCCCAGTTTTGCGTTATTTGAATTCCATCGTCACGAATAAATATATTTGGCTAAAATCCGCAGGTATATTCGCAAAGAATAATCTCGGCAAATATTTACTCAGGTTGATAAAATATATACCTGTACGTATCCAAAAAAAAAACCCAATCATCTCAAGCATTTTCCACCAAATTGGAGATGATTCAGCAAGACAAGTGGAAATTGTCTGCTGGAGATGCGCCCAAAAGGAACTTAAGTTTTCGTCTCAAGAAGACGACACTCCGTGTGAACTTCATTGAAATTCCTAAAGTAGCTAAAAGAGGTAGATTAAAGAGGTGTAGTAGTATTAATTTATTGCAGAAATGAAGTAGAGATATGCGTGTAAATTTTTTCGGTTGAGCGACGACCAAAAAGAGTTGCTTTTCTCGGCTCAAAAAAAAATTCATTTGGTCTCTTGAACACTTAATTGTTCGGCTAATGAGTGAATTTTACGACATGCGAAAATTTATAAACTTATACTCAAAATAGAGATTTATTACTTGAATCATTCAATTTACTATTTTTTGTGTAACTATTTTGACTTACAATAAGATCAAATAATAAACACTCATTCATTGATTTTTTAGATCATTTGCAACATAATTCATTGAATTTTCCTGACTTTGCGTATTTATTTCTGAAAATTCCTACTCTTATTAATTTTTTTTTCAATGGAAAAGCTCTTAAAAATTGTGCTAATCATACCCCAGTTTGCAAAGAGCCCGATTATTCATTTTTGCGGAAAGGTGCGCACTTCTCATAAGTTGCATGATTCGTCATGCAAAGTGACTCAATTAGTAATCAATAGTGATATTTTCACTATAAACTCTCTCAGTTTAGTTTCTTCTATATGACCACACATTTTTTTCTTCTCTGTCTCTCTCAAGTTATGCTTGGGGCTGACGTCATCATTTTGCAATGCTTAAGGTATTTTTCTTCTCTCCGTGTGAGCATTGTGGGTGAGAATCGTGCTGGAATTGGTGGCAAACATCCAATCTTTCCAGTTCATCTGTATAGTGTGGAATATATTTCGTAAAAAAAAACTCCAACATTCTGTGGTATTTCTCTGATGCAACGTATGCAACATATCTAAGGCCCTGTAAAAATTTTATCCATGGGGGAAGTCAAATCTCCGGTCATTCGCTGAGGTTTTACCCGGTAAAATTGACGGCAAATGAGCGGAAATGTTTTATAGGGGGGTTTTGCGGTTCCTTTTTGGATTCAGTTCAAGTTCAACTGCACGATAAATTACTGGGATATTGGTTTAAGACGGAATACTAATCGCATGCGATAAGATTTCCACATGGTATCGTACAAATTGAATGGAATAGAGAGATAAATATGTGTATTATGTGTCCAAGTTGTGGACAATATATTGGCGCTATATTTTCACGTGCAATAAAAAATAAACGATTACTTTACGAGCTTTTCAATTTCCATTTTCCTGTATGCTCTTTAGGGCCATTTAGTACACATTGTAAATACATAATAAAAATTATTGCCATAATGCCACCTATATTTTTACCATTTTTCTTTACAATTCATCTTCATATTTTTAGTTTTTTAGTTGATTTTTTAGTAAAAATTTTACCAGTATACAAAATTTCTATTTACTTGAAATTAAATTTCTTATTTTTTTGATAGTTTGCTCGAATGAGGTGTTTTTCCATTAAAACAGGTACACTCCTCTATAGGAGTTGAAGAATAGATAAACTAAAAACTTCCTTTATATAAAAATAACTATTTTTGGCAACATCCCACATTGTTTTTTGTTTAAAATATAGAAATTATGTAAAAGTCCACTCATACTATAAAATGTGCTTTTAGTGATTAATAAAAGTCATTGGTGTGATATTAAAACTCCCAGTTAATTGCAATTTACGCACAAGACTTGATTGTGAGAATTTTGCAGAGAAAAATGAAAAAAAAATGAAGATGTGAGGAGACACAGAGTATACAACAGAAATTGAAAAAGACAGACACTCCATGAATACGCCCCATTCATCAAAATGAAGAGCGGAGTCATGTAAAAAGTTACAATTATAAATAAAATCAAGAAAAGAGATTTCTTCATAGAGTACGATGGAAGTAGAGAAGGGGGAAAATAATTACTTTAAATTGGTCAAGAGGAAGAGGCAAAAATAGCAATAAAGTACGTGGCGACGATGAATTAGTGGCGGTATCTGTCTTTTCTCTCTTTTTTCCCTCCTTCTTAATTCAAAGAACTGTGGGAGTTCCTAACAATCCACTCTCCCGCAAGAAGTGACACCTAAAGTTGGAAATTCACCAAAAATTTCTTTTTCTCAATGTCGCTCTAGCATTGTGTGTGGATTTTTTTTTCAAGAAACTCGTTTGATATGTTCGTGCTTGCATGTGATTTTTTATTTCTCACTATAAGTTTGTATTTGTGATTTTCTTCTCAAAATTTATCTTTTAGCTGTGATTCTTTCTTAAAAGAAGCACAGCTTCTGTGTACACTCTAAAATGCAAAGTCGTCAGATCGGGCTCAAACTTGGGATGAGCACGAATTAGGGTCCCCACATTCCAAAAAATGGTGGCGCCAAAAATTTTTCCGGCCGGCCGTCCGTCCGTCCGTCCGTCCGGCCGTCCGGCCGGCCGGAACCTTTCTCTAAATTGCAAGAGAACGGTAATAGATAGAGACTTGCGGTCAACGGCAAAGTTCATATATCAGGTGGAAGACATCCGATTATGAAGTCAAATCCAACCCCCCACCCCCGCGTCCGCCATTTTGAATAACCTCAAAATTTTGTTTTCGCTATATCTCAGCCCCTGTAATAGCTAAAAATCTGAAATTTTTATATGTTGTAGGGGCCATCAAGACCTTTCCAACGATACCTCATTTTCGAAAATCGGCCAAGCCGTTTAGCCAATATGGCCGCCACAATTTTTCATCGAAAATCGGCCATAACTCGAGAACGGCTTGACCGATTTTGATCAACTCGGGCTCAAATGAAAGATAATAATGAGCCCTACAACTCCTCGGAACATTGCAAGTTCAAGAAATGACCGCAAGTGGCGCTAAAATCGAAAACAAAATTTTCGATGAGTTTTCGATGAATATCTCGAGCACCGCTTTATAGAATTGCTTCAAATTTTGATATGTAATAGTTGACTATAGTATCTAGCTCCATGCCAAAAATGAAGAAAATCTATGTAGCCGTTCCGGAGATATCGCGTTTTAAAGTTTACATGTCATATCTTGAGTTGCATAAGTCCAACGCCCCGCGAAGCGGGGCGTTTTATATACACATATAAAATAAAATAAAATAAATATATATAAATGCATAGATATATACATTATATATATACATATAAAAATGCAAAGATAAATATATATAAACTGCAAAGATAAAAATTAAATATAGCATGGATGGAACAGTATAAAGCGAAAGAACGGTAAGTAAAACTTACGGGCTGTGATTCTTTCTTTGTCAGTGAAATGTGAAATTGACGGAAAATTGAGGATGGGCAAATTTTGAGGAAGGCTTTCTCGCGTACCGAATCACAGCCAACGCCCACGATTAAGGCTTCTCACAAATTATCTGCGCGTTGGCTGTGATTCGGTGCGCGAGAAAGCCTTCCTCAAAATTTGCCCATCCTCAATTTTCCGTCAATTTCACATTTCACTGACAAAGAAAGAATCACAGCCCGTAAGTTTTACTTACCGTTCTTTCGCTTTATACTGTTCCATCCATGCTATATTTAATTTTTATCTTTGCAGTTTATATATATTTATCTTTGCATTTTTATATGTATATATATAATGTATATATCTATGCATTTATATATATTTATTTTATTTTATTTTATATGTGTATATTTTATTTCTCTCCATCCCATAAGAGTAATGTCTTTAGCAAAAGAGTTGAGTATATTTAATAGAGTTTGTATTTTTTTGTTTAATAGTGTGGTTTGTTTTAAACACGACAGAAGCACACTCTTAAACCAGTTACTTGGTCGATATTAATGACTTTTTTTTTTCTTATTCTCTCATTCACAATATTTACATTTTTTTCCACTAATATGTGGATGCTTATATGTATGTATGAAGAGAGTTGGGAGAAGATCAAGACATTTCGTGTCTTTTATGCTCTTTTTGTTAATTTTCTAATTGTGTGCTGATTATGCATAAAAATATGCCATAAAGATGTGCGCAATGCATGAGAAATTGTAAAAATTGCATTCAAGCGCAAAAAGATGGAAAAAAAATTTTCATGAAAATCTCTTTTCTGATTCTTCTATAATTTTTCCACGTCATCAGAAAGAAAACATATTTTTCCAAGTATTTTCCGACTAAAAAAATTTAACTTTATGTGATGTTTGCCATTTCAACAATTCCCTTGCCAGAATTGTTTACCAACACTGTCCTTCACTGTGAATTTGATCCGAGTGCACGATTTGAATAATTTATCGTCATTTACTCAAGTTAAAAGCAGCTGAAGTTAAAATTAATAACATGATCTTTAAAGTTGATAAACATCTAGATTGATGATTGCAACATGAAAAGTATATAAGGTCAATGCATCTTACAATGATAATTTTTGCTTTTGCAGTTTTTTCGATTTTGAAATAAAGTAAAGTATTTAAATGTCCAAATGGAACTTTGCACGAGCTTTTAATAACTTTTTATAGTTTTGTAATTTAATAATTTATGGATACTCTCAACATCATTTATCTATTTTAATGTTTTTCAACTCTGGCTTATACATGTACATACTACTACTTACCTATAAAAGATCATACGGAATGTTCATGAGTTGCGTTGAGGTAAAAGAAGGGGGACAAACTGTTCAAGGATTTTACTTCGCACCGAGAGAAAACATTAAGCAAAATAAGAAAATGTCCCTCTAAAAAAGGCAAAAATCACATAAAGTTGCTTCATTGTTGAGAAGAATGTGGAATGGCAGTAAAATGCATCAAATTTGAGATGATTGAGTATAACAAATGTGATAGACAAGCGTGAAAACTGATCATTTTAATGACACATTTTAATATGGAAATCAATATGTTGATCCATGAATTCCATTGCATCTCCTATTTCAATGCATTTACATTGTTGTAATTTGAGATTCTTTATTCTATTGTGGTAAAGGGAAAGAGGTTGAAAATTGTCTCCATTAGTCAAGTTTTTCATATATAAAATGTTATATGATATGGCATTAAAGAAGAAAAAAATTATATGTAGAAAATTCATTATCAAACACAGCAGAAAGTAAAGTGATTGATATATAAATTTTTAAAAAATCGACAACACTTGTGATGATTTCAATGTCACCAATATTCTTATCAGAGAATGTCTCCTCTTCATTGAATTATCCATTTATGAGCTCGTCGGTGATTTCTCCATGAAAATAATAATGATAAAGTCATTTTTGAAGCCTCGGTCAGCTTTTTTTTTTGCTATTTTGAAATGAAAATTAAATTTTGAAGCATCTGATTTAGATAAAGCAATTTGAAACAAACAACTTCCGAAAGAATTGGAGAATTTTAACATTTTTTACACATTTTGACTGAATTTTGTTAAGTGAATGCTTTCAGTCAATGAAGAAGAAAAGTAGTACATAAAAGAGATCTTGGGGATTTTTTTTATCTCGCTACTTCCGGTAAATTCATTGCACAACAAATTGTAGTGTATGTTTTGTCTATTTACTTAATGTGAGAAAAAAAAGAAAAATATATATTATAGGAATGAATATAAATCTTATCAGTTATTATTACAGTTTCTATTTTCAATGAAGATGTCGAAGAGGAAAAAATTCTCCCACTGAGAATAACTCCGGGAGATTGACTCTTTTGTTTGCTCTTTGCATGCGCCTTCCACGTATGAAATGTGAGCATATATAGTAGATTTTAATTTTTCCCCTAATCGAATAAATCAAAAGACTTTGCTTTATTTGTTAGTGAAATTTTTTTGGCATAATTTAAATATTTTTGTACAAGAAAACTGTAGCTAATTAATTCATGAGGTTAATCTCATACTTTCTTCGCTTGTCAACTTAACTTAGTTTTGTTGGAATATTTTTGCGGAAAGAGTGAAAATATTTTTAACGGGTTTTCCGAATGTGTGGAAAGGATTTCCATTTAAATGAGCCCTTCAAAACCTACATTCAAAAATGAATTTTAATCTATCGAAATATGTAGCAAGTTTGGCAGAAAGAAACGTATAAAGACAAGTATTTCTGCTTTTCCTATCTTTACGAAAAACTATTTCATTGCACAATAAAAACTCAACTTTAATGATAAAACAAATTATGTCAAAAAATGTAGTATATTTACAAACTCTATCATTGTTCCGTCAAATACGGAAAAAATCAATAATATTTCCCCATCACATAGATTAAAAGAGTTTCTTTGAACAGGCGACATGGAGATAATTTCTTAATGGTTGAACAAGTGCATAAAAATTATATTGAGGGGAAGACGATATGAATTTACTGCAAGGGGTGCGCAATTTAAAATGCTCAACTGAAGCACTGTGCTCGCTCCATTCACATCTTCTTGCCATTTCCATTTCATCAACTGCTTCTAAACGGTTAGAGAACAACATAATGAAATGGAAATGAGTGAGAAATATTTCCTAAAATAAACCATGGAGAAATCAATAATACAAATAAATGAGGAGTAAATGGGTTGTTGAATTATGACGAAAGAGTTTGAAAAAAATAGACAGAGAGAAATATTTATTTACATAGGGGAGACCGGGGTAAAAATAGTCAATTTGCATAAATCCTTATCTGCAGGATTCCCCAAGGGCAAGAAAATTTCCTCGATAGGTCATTCTTATAGGAAATTTCCTGGCCTACAACTTTGTCTCAGACCACTTTTCTCTATCTCCACGGGAAATATGAGTTTTCGAGCTTTTCCTAAACCCTTCCTCTTCTGACTTTTTTTGGACGCGGCGGGTAAATATAGTCACCAGTAGGCTAAATAAAGTCAGTCGAATTTTCCGACATTTCCAATGATTTTCCACCTGAGAGATTGATAGTAGTTGATAGCTAAACTTCTCACCTTTTGATTCACGACAAGGAATTTCACTTTTATACGCACTAAAACAGAGAATTTTGCGATTTTCTCAAACACGACATTTTGCAACAAATGAATAGAAAATATGCCAAAAATTTCGATCTCCCATATGATTTACATGGGATGACTAGATCTACCCCAAGGGGTATGTTTTGATTCAAAAAATTGTAGAGAAAAATCATTAAAAGTTAATGAAAAATACACCTTGGCAACGTTTTCTGAAGTAACCCAGCTAGTGAGAAAAATTATCAGATTGGAAAATTGCTGAAGGAAAACTTCGGAAAACGCGTTTTTCTCAATACGCAAAAGTTTGGGAAATGGGCCAAAAATCTATTTTTATTTTTAACTCCTAAAGTACTGATCGGATAACCTCCAAATTACTGTCAAAAATTATAGGTTGGTAGGGCTTTGCACCCTAATTTTTTTCGATTTTTCCGATTTATATTTTGGGAGAAATTGGCATTTGAAAATTCCAAAATGACTATTTTTACCCCGGTCTCCCCTACAGTTTTTTCACATTTATGTTTTGCCTGCATTTATACATGCTGTATAACTATTTATTCTCTTTCCGAGATCATTGCCTTGTTGACATTGCAGAAGACGAAAGTTTACCAATGGATTTGTATGAGGTTGTAAAAGTATGATTATTCTAGTGTTGAATTGTTTTTGATATAATCTTTAGTGTCACATACTTATCTGTTTAAAAGAGGTTTAATAGAAATTTCTTTATTTGTTTAAAGTTTATTGTTTACGATTTATTATTATTAGTATTTTCTAATTCATTTTATAAAACAATATTAGTAAAAGGAAAATCTAGTTTATTAACCATACTCTACCTCAAAAAATGTTGTACCTGATGAAAGAATCTATTTTGGTGTCAGTGCTACGTATCTAACAAATCAAGAATCTCAATCTGAGGTGATCTCATGCAAACTACAATTATTAAGAAAATCAAGTGCAGAAAGTCTTTAACACTGTGTAGATACTATGTCTTCTGAAGATTTAATTTATCTTATCAATTAAATAAACACTGATTATGAAATTACAAGATTACAATCTGAATTAAACTATATATTTGACGCATTAAACGCGACATGGAAATAAAAATGTTTAGAAATTTTCACTAAAGCTGAATTTTCTCTCGTGCTTAAAAAAATCATGCAAACTTTAAACAAAGTCGATTAAAAAAGCTTATTTATTTTATTGTCTCACACATCAGCAATGCAAAAATCCTTAAGATTCTCCGACAAATTAAACATCAACCAATGTCATTGTCTTTCATTGGAAAATGAAATGGGCATCTCTTGGACAAAAATCGCGTTTTTGGCATAATGTGAAGTGTGAAATTCACCTTGTTTCAATAAAAGTGAAAATGTTAAAATTCGCGTGGCATTGTATATAGATTTATTTATCAGTCTTGATTATTCATTGTGTCTTTATTATTTAAATATACATACATACAAGCTTAGGTTAAACTTTCCCGTTAACTAGGAGGTGGAACTTTTTCTTTTGAAAAAATTCTCAGAATTTTTTTTTGTTCTTGGAAAACTTTTTTAATAAATCACTCTACAGTAAAATTCATTGACAGTGGTCAGATTTTGTTGTATGAAGAACACGAAGGGATGTTGATAACAAAGAATGACGCGATTTGAAAGAAAAAAAAAACCGTGTCAAGCAACGAACATGAGTACGTATGATGAATAATTTTCTTATCAATTTGAAGAATTTATGATTTACACTCTTTTTAATCATCACAATGTGTCTCTGTGTTGAAATTGATAAATCCACGTGTGGAAAATGTACTTTTTTTTGGCAGAGTGTTGGGTTTTTCTTGATATGTTTGTAGAGAGTTCTTTTTCGCTCATATATGGATTTTGGGAAATGAGCAGGGGCTGTATCTACGATAAATGGGGTGCGAAAGTCAAAACCGCGATAAGAATGGCGTAAATGTATGTGGATGAGATGATGGTATAGTGAAGAAGAGCTCTTAGCAAGGAAGGGCGATGCGGTGGAGGAGGAAGCTCTAACAGTGGGAGAAAAAGAGGGAAATTTTCATTTCACTTTCAGTTGCTTCGTGACTCTCTATGTGGTATCATTTCGATGTAAATTCGTCTTAGGCACAAGGTTGAAATTTTTCTCATCTCTCCAAATTTCTGTGTAAAAACTATTTTTTCGCATTCCTAGTGAGTGAAAAAATCTTACAGTTTAGTAAATCCTTTTGGGGATTCTTTTGTGCAAAAGAAAGTGCTGAGAAAAGGATAATAAAAAAGGAAAAAATGGATATCCTAACGGTCGATCAACATGAAATTATGAAGGAATTTCAAGTTAATCTTGAACACGAACTGTGGCCGGAAGTAAGTGTGTTTATTGTGTATCCTCATTGCGGAAAGAGAACCTTTTTCAAGTCACCTGCCCTACGGGGTGTGACGAATTCTATACCTAGTGTTGTTACATAACATTCTTATTGGTATATTCCTTATCAATTTCTACTTATCGGGGGTTTGCTAAAAAAAATTCTCAATATCGATCTCACAGCACAAACTGCCATAAAGTATATTTTGTTATCAGTACCTATACCTGACGGAGGCAAAAGGATTTCAACCGAAAGATTATGAATTTTATCAATTTAAAGTGTTTATTGGATCTTCTCCTGGAATTTCAATTATTTTTTTTTTTTCATAAAAGACTTCTACTCTACTTTGTGATGTATTGCTTAACAATTCATTCACATTATTCTTTTTTACAAGAAAAAAATGCATTTAATGTGGAAAATATATATCTTTATTTATTTCTTTGGAATTAAACAATGTAATATGGAGTGTGTGGGAGGTAAATGATCCCCTTGGCCTAGAGACGGTGTCAATTAAAAAAAAACTGCCACAATTATGCATCAGAGTTAACATGATTGTAAATGCGCCCCGAGGATACGTTCCCTCTGCATCAATATGCAAATTAAACCGATGACTTCAAAGTGTTTTCTAGGGCGTTTGCGTACAATTTCCTGAATGAGTCAGACTTGTTGTTTTCTCATGCTTGAGATTGTTTTGGAGCATTATAAGATATGAAAAAAAATTGAGAATCATTTTACTCCACTGGGGGGAGGGAAAACATGTAAATAACATGATGAAGAAATTATAACAATTTCTCACGATGAAAAGTGTTAGACACAGCAATTTATCATAATTATAATGTAGCATGGAATTTAATAAAATGCAATAATAATATTGCTATTAATATGTCAAAAATATACATACACCAAACTATTCATTATTTTACCCCCCATTATCTTCCCAGCAGTTTTTAATATTCACTTATCGTCATGTTGCGTGATTAAATAGATATTGAATTTTATACTAAATTATTCTATTTTGTAAAAATTACTGGCATTGAATTTTTAGCACCTTCTCAGCTGATTGAATATTAAATTGCAATGAAACACATCATTAATTGGATGAAATAATATACATAAATAGTGTTGCAGAACCTTTCATCTTTCTGAACTGATCTTGCAACTTTCTTGTCGATCTTCAATTTATTTGAAAATGTTGCAAAGTTTGTTATACCTATACTCATACTTAAAAAAAAAGAGAGAAATGCTTGCATAACAACAAATGAAGCACGAAGAAAGAGCAAAAATTGCATTTTTATTCATCACACCATCTTCGTAGTCACAAAAAGTGAAAATTTGAATAAATCCTCAATAGCTCACGTTGGGGTACTTTATATGTTAATTTTTGTGTGCGATTTAATAAAAATTGTATAGAATTGGTTCCATATTAAATTGTTACACTTTCCACAAGAAGAAAATTTCCGTAACAAAAGATCACGAAGAGATACATCGAATCAATTTTGCAAGATTTTGCATATCGAAAAATTATCATTTCGACATACAGTAGTACCTCAAATTACGTTAATAAGAGCACGATTTATAAATATAATTTTGTAACGAAACAACCCATTTACAACATTAGTGTAGACAGGAAAAATATTTGGGAGTTTTTTTAAGCATCCTAAAATATCAGCCATTAGTTTAGAAATTTTCAAACGTTTAAAAAAATCAAATGTTAGAAAACAATATGTAGTCAAATGTCAAAATTTGGAAAAAAAAATCTCAGATTAAAAAAATGAATCTTCAACGCAAGAAAAAAAATCTAACGTTGCACAAATAACTTGTCAAGTTTTATTAATTTGAATTCAGCAGTAATTAGGAGACTTTAATTACTTCAAATTTCATTAACCTTGACACCTGTTTATGTCCTTTTTTATAATCAATTTTTAACGCATTTTAAGTAATTTAAAATAAAGAAAAAAAATTATTTTCTAAAGTCAGTTTGTCCCTACCTTACAACAAATTTTCCTTAGAATAAATATTTATTTTTGGGCATGATTTGAAAGAAACGCAAAAAGGTACAGTCACTTTTTGAAGCATCACTGTAAATTATATTACTTTGTGATTAATAAATTGGATACTTTGAGGGAAATTTCAAAGATTTTTATTATGTCGGTCAATTTGTATGATTGTTTAATTTTACAAAATGTAAAGCATGATGATTCATATGGGTGAAGTTATTTATGACGAAACAATCAAGAAAAAATAGGAAAAACAACATAAAATTCCTATCTTGTGCATAAAAATAGGAATTTTGTGAACAAGTGGCCACAGGGTGAATTCAATGGCTTTATCTCTAATGTATTACATAAGCCTAGCGCATAGATATCGAATCAGCGCTAATCGAAAACTTCTATCTTCTTTGCAGATTGACAAAAATAATTATGGTTTCATTGAGCTCAAAGACCTTCGTGAGGCTCTGGATCAGGTGGGATTCAAATTACCCGGGTACAAAATACGTGAAATGGTGAATGAATACAGTCAACGACAGGAGATAAAGAGTAAGGATCGGTTGTCGTATGATGAATTTGAATCGCTGTGTATGGACCTCAAGGCAAAGGATGTGGGGAGTAAATTTAAGACGGTTGTGTCGAAGAAGGAGAACCTCGAGACACTTGGTGGGATGTCGAGTATCTCGGCTGAGGGGACAACGCATAGTGTTCGTTTGGAAGAACAATTGGCATTTTCCGATTGGATCAATTCAAATTTGGGTCATGATCCCGACCTGAGGCATTTGCTACCCATTGATCAGGAAGGCAAGACACTTTATTTGAAAATTAAGGATGGTATCCTCCTGTGTAAGATCATCAATCACTCCTGTCCGGATACAATTGACGAGCGTGCAATTAACAAGAAGAACCTCACGGTGTACACGGAATTTGAGAATTTAACCCTCGGTTTGGTGTCAGCTCAGGCCATTGGATGCAATATTGTCAACATTGATGCTCATGATTTGGCAAAAGGGAAGCCACACCTTGTCCTTGGGCTCCTCTGGCAAATTATCAGGATTGGGTTGTTCAGTCAAATTACCCTCGATCACTGTCCGGGGCTTGTGGCGCTAGTCAATGAGGGTGAAAATCTCGAGGACCTCATGAAGCTCTCACCGGAGGCAATTCTCCTACGTTGGGTGAATTACCACCTCGAACGTGCTGGTATTCAGCGACGATGCACAAATTTCCAGAGTGACATTGCCGATTCGGAGGTCTACACGTACTTGCTGAAGCAGATTGCACCAAACACCGCTGGTGTTACCCTTGAAGCTCTCAGGGAGTCGGATCACACTCAAAGGGCTGAGGTGATGCTCCAGCAGGCGGCAAAACTCAATTGCCGTAGCTTTGTGACACCTCAAGATGTTGTGGGTGGTGTCTACAAACTCAATCTCGCCTTCGTGGCGAATCTCTTCAACAATCATCCGGGACTCGATGAACCGGAACAGATTGAGGGGCTGGAATCGATTGAGGAAACACGAGAGGAGAAGAGTAAGTACAATATAAATATAGTCTCATTATCTCATCTGCTCTGTTTATACATATTTTTGCTTCAACACCTGCACTACACAAGTGAGTTTCCTCCCCTCCCTCCTCACACTACCATGCTGATGGGAATATTCCCATGAACACGATGGGTTGGAAGAGTATCAGAGAAGGCAAATCACTTTAAGACGCTCACTTCTTGGCTTTTGTCTCACTTTTCTCTATATAATCCCGACCTTTCTCAGCATACCGGAACTGGATGAATTCAATGGGAGTGGCACCACATGTTAATTGGCTGTACTCCGATTTAGCCGATGGTCTAGTCATCTTCCAATTGTGTGACATCATTAAACCGGGTATTGTTAATTGGAATCGGGTGCACAAGAAGTTTGCACCGCTCACCAAGTTTATGGAAAAGCTGGAAAATTGCAATTATGCCGTTGAATTGGGGAAACAACTCAAATTCTCCCTGGTTGGCATAGCTGGACAAGATATCAGTGATGGAAATGCAACACTAACACTCGGTGAGTATTTTCTACTTCTTCTACTTCTTGTGATTTGTGAAAAGCTCACGTTGATGAGCTGTAAAAGTTGCTTTTGCTAAGAAATTGTGTTGAAATCCACTTTCAAACTAAATCTCTTTAACTTGTTTGGAAGCTGTGAGCCATATAATTTTACGTACAACAACAACAAAAATTGATTAAAAAATCCAAATTATTGTCTGCTGGTTGATCATTTTGTGAAATTTTGAAATTTGATTAAGGGCCGTCACAGAGATACCTACATAATTACTTTCTTATACCTTCACTTTATAGTCATCACATTGTCTCACATCAATTTTCTTGTTTTCCTGTAAATTGTAATGTGTGATTGGCGAATTGAAAATTATTGCTGATTAATTATGCATTTCTCACTGAAAAAAAAAACGCAAAACATGTATTTTCAGCAACGTGATGAATGTGAATAAGGAGAGACGCGAAAGATATTAAGATGAGTGGTGGATGGTTTGAGAGAAAATTGTTTGTTTTAACAATCAATGACTCATTTGAATGTCAAGAAATTTTTGCATAAATTCATTTTAACTAATTCTTCACACTGTATGTGCGAGTGAGTAACATGTAAACAGAGTTTTTCCTCACTGATGCCAAGCTCTTGCAGAGAAGAAAGATTTTTATAAAGCTTTTAGGCAGGAAGTTTTGTTATTTTTCTTCCTGTTTCCCCTCTTGCGTCTCCATCTCATCATACATATATAGGAGGAAGATAAAAGAAGCGCGGAAAGGTGTAAAAGAAATGAGACTTTTTTTTGTTCATCAACATTAAACACATGTTTTTTTTTTTCAAAGTTAATTCATCAGCTTCTTGCGATAAATATTTATCTCTCTGCGAAGAGATGATTTTGCCTCTATACGCGCGTCGGAAAATCATTTCATTGCGCGAGTCTGTGATTAGTATGTAGTACATATAGTAGTATGATGGGAAGTGAGTCATGGTGCGAGTTATAAACTGAACTGATGTACTATCTCTTCCTCCCTTGCAGCTCTCATCTGGCAACTTATGCGAGCCTACACGTTGTCCATTCTATCGCGGCTGGCAAATACGGGAAATCCCATTATTGAGCGAGAGATTGTTCAGTGGGTGAATCAGAAGCTCGAGGGTGCTGGAAAGAGTTCGAGCCTCAAGAATTTCCAGGATTCCAAGATATCCGATGGAATTATTGTCATTGATCTCATTGATGCCATCAAGAGGGGTAGCATCAATTATGATTTGGTCAAACGCGGTGGTGGAGAAGAGGTAAGAATTAAAAATTAAAAATTGTAAATATATTTCTTTTAGAATCAAATCTTAGGGGAAAAATAAGAAAAGAGCTCAAAATAGGGGCATATTCGGCGTAAAAATTTCTTTACTTTTTATGTTAAAAGGTCATTTTGGTATTCACCATAAAAAACTAGTCTCCAAACTTTTATATCCATAAATAAAAAATAAAATAGAATTGGTATTCAGGGTAAAAGTTTTTATCGAGTTTTTTATGATAAGTGAATTTTGGAGGTCCTTCTATGAGCGTTTAAAGCTATTTTATGCCGTTTGATGATGTGAAAAATTATGAATCTGACAGAAATTGATCTCAAACTAAAATTATGAAGGCAAAATCATGTTTTTATTTAGTTTTTGCTGATTATTAACTTAATTATTTATTTATTAAAAATAATCGATTGATTAGAAAAAAAAACCAATTCTACTCATCATGCATTTGATAAATTCCTCACAATTTTGTGGAATAATTTGTAATGCCAATTTTAACAGTTTTACATACTGATAAAAAAATTTTAAAAATCGGTATTCTGCGTAAAACATTTTTTATCTTATCAAAGATTCTTTTGACGACTTTTACGGTAAAAGTTCATAAAATAAAAGTAAAAGATTTTTTACGCTGAATATGGCCCTAATATAATATTTTTTATAGCTAAAGAGAAGAAAATGATCTGAAATAGAGTTGTAAGGCATAAAATGTCCTATATACATTTCGCTTTATCTGTTTGAAAAATATTATATTTTGAAGTCTTTTCAAACCCTTAAGTGACTTTTTTTGCCCCGCTCTCCCATTTTTTTACACAATTTAATTATTTTTAATTCCTACAGGATAACTTGGCCAATGCGAAGTATGCAATTTCAATGGCAAGAAAAATTGGCGCTCGTGTGTACGCCCTGCCAGAGGATATCACAGAAGTAAAGCCGAAGATGGTCATGACAGTATTCGCCTGCCTCATGGCGATGGATTACATTCCCAATATGGACAGCGTTGAAACCAATTCCCATTAGGATGTTTAATTTTTGTTTTATCAATTTAAGGAATCGCCCTTAGCATTTTCTTTTCGCTTTAGAAAAAAAAACAAAAATTCGTAATTCGTAAATTAATTGTAATTTTAGGTGCTTCTCATGGAGAAATTAATTATTGTTTTTCCCCCTTTTCTTCGTGTCCCTGACACGGATTCTAAGCTTTTCTTTTTTTTTGGAAAATCTCTGGAAGCATGTCAGAGAAATATTTTTTTTTGTTGAAAATCTTTATTTTGTAGAATATATTTTTCAAGAAAACTTGTAATATTTTTTTATTACTCTAATTTTAGGCACTATATTTCCATTTATTCGAAATTGAGTGATTCCATTTTTGTAATTTAAAAAAATTCTTTTTCAATTAACGCAGTATTCGTAAATTGTGCGGTGAAGCAACGTTGTAAAGGTTTATATAAATATTCTTTACAAAATTAAAACAAATATAATGTGTAGATTAATATATCGATCCTACATTCTTTTTTTTTAGTAAGTTTAGCATGACGAAAAGTATGTTTACGTAGAAGAAGTTGCATCCTTTGGAAATTTTCTTTGAAAACTATCATTGCTTCTGAATGCTAAGAAATTCAATATAGAAAGATGTACAAGGTTTCTGCGTGTGCAACAAATTAAAAGAAGAAAAAAGTGAGGTTTTTATCAATGGAAGAGCAAAAAAGTGCCATCGCGAGATAATTAGAGGAAGAGAGTGAAAAAAAATTGGGGTGAAAGTTGATTTTTGGGAGATTCAATTATTGTGCAATTATACATAGAATGGCACTGGACATTTTTATATAAGTATTTTTTAATTATTTAAATAAAAAACAAAATGAAGAGATAATAAAAGTAAGCACTAAGCTATATTTAATGAAAATATTTCACGACAAAACAGCATTAACCATTTTTTACCAAAATAATATACAGTAACTTATAAGAATTATAAATATTAAATATGCAGTGTAATGTGTAATGATTTGGAATGGTTTACTACTCTATTTTAATAATAATAATAATATTATGTAAGAACAACATTTTTCTTTTATTCTCCTAAGAAGTTGAAAATATGCGGGAACGGAGTGAAAATCAATCCTTGCAAGTCTAAATTCTCATAAATATGAAGTTCCTCGAAATTTTAGAAAATCGAGTAGATTCTGATAAAAATCTTTTCTAACTTAAAAGTTTATACCAACAATTTTATAACTGACGAATTGTATGGAAAGGAAAGGTATATATCAGAATCTACCCCGATGATTCAAATTTTCGATCTTCGATAATGACGTTTTCGTCTCATGACTTGATTATGAAAATGCTTAATTTTGGATAGTTAATTTTTATTTATTGAGCTAAAACCAATGCAATACGATATCTTTTTGGTCCCTGAACATTTTGAGAATACAAAGGATTTCTTCAAGGACTCACAGGATCAGGAAAGATGAAAAACCAAAAATTAAAAAATCGATGTTTTGCCAAAAATGTTTTATTTGAGCGTAATGAAACCTTTAAAAATTATTTTCACGTCATTCGGATTTTTTATGTCCTTAAGGACGATAAAAATCTGTCTTTTTCTGACTTACCCTCGGTTAGAGAATTAAACATTGGAACTTTTTACCCAATCAAAGAAGAACTTTACCTATAAAATGAATGTTAATACCATTAAAAAAAAACAATTTTTTTCACAAACTACGAAAGTTTCGTAGCTTTACTTTATTTTTCATGGATGCTACAATTTATTTTTTTGTTTTACTATAACATTGACCATTTCTAGCATGATAGATTATATTATTTAAAGTTTAAAACATGATACGTGAAAAGACAATATAATTTTTTTTCTTTAACTTTCCTCAGTGTTGCGTTAAATTTATATAAAATAGAGCTGAAAAGAAAGAAATATTCCATTAGAATGATTCCCTTTTAAAGATAATTAAAAAAAAAAAACTTACTTGTCCTACTAGTGAGAAAATGGAAACAAGTTGAATGGCAAATTATATGGTACTGATTTTTTTTTGGGGGATGAGCCTTCTCTTGTGGAAGACGCGTCACGTGCCTCCACCCAGGAGCCACCTAAATGTGAATTGCCACGTGTGCAAAGAGATCTTCCTGTGTGAGGAACATGGATGAACACATTTCACACTTAAACTCAGTAGCATTGCTCTTTGTGGCCCCAATATCATCAATGTCACCCGTGATGATCTCACTATCCTTGTCCATGCCCCCGAGAATGTCTTCCTTGCTATCTTCTACCTCCTTGCCGGATTTTTTGGCTGCAATTGCCAATTGACGCTTCGTGAGGTGCCCAATGTTTGATGTAATTGTCTCAGGTTGCTGCGGACGCTTCTTACCCGGTGTTGTAATCCGTCTTCTGCTCTTGCTACTTCCACCAACACTACCACTACTGCTACCCTTTGCATTCTGTTCACTCAGTAGTGACTGAAATTGTGAAAAAGAATTAAATTTTGATGAATAAGTGGAATTAAAAATAATTTTGGCTTATCACCAAACTTACCTGATTGAGATCCCTCTTCGGTGAAGGTGATTGCTTAATGGGTGACCGTAGGATGGCCTCTAAATCATTAACAATGTCCATACTGTACTTGTTGTACGTCTTCTTCGACAGACCACTACCATCGTGCTCCAGCACCGTGGCTGTTGCTGTCATCTCCATCGGCTCTTGCTTCACACTAACTTCCTGTGCAATCTGATCTGGTACATCGGAGAATGTAGCCGGACTCATAATTCTATCTGTGTAGTGATAGCTCACATTCTTTATCCTTGCCCTTAAGGTCTTCTGCCCACGGGCAGTTGGTCCACTAGTTCCAGCTACGTCTGTTGGTGCTGTACGTGTAATCAATGTCTTTGTCCGTCTCTTTCCATCCTCCACGGCAACGCGTGTCTTTTGCGTTCGAATCATTTTAGGACGCGACTGCGGTGGCAATGCCACCATGGCTGATGACAGTGACAATGCTACAGCATTCTTCTTGCGTGACGCTGCCCCCTTGTTTAAATCAAACTTCGCCACGGACGTCTCAAAGTCCGTTGAGGCTCGCAGTAAATTCTGATCATCCAACCCATCAATGTTGAATGTATTCTGCCCACGACGTGTGTTACTTCCACGTGCTCCACCACCCTGACGGCCAGTCTGCACAACTGGTGATGCTTGATAGCGTTCCTGGGCATCCGATTGCGAGGGATCCTCATCTGATAAATCTGAGGAATTTTTGCTACGTTGCGTACGTAGACGTTCCAATTCGTGCGGTTTCAGCTTGCGACGTCGTTGATATTTCCTTGGGCCACTCTGAGGAAGAAAACCAAATAATAGATTAATTTTAACTCAGAGATCCTTTGCTCTAGCCTAGAGAAGCTATAAATTGCAACATTTTTACTCACAGGAGGTTGTCTCTTAGCCAATGTATTCATATCGCTGTGCTGAATGAGATGCTGTATCAGCTCCGTAGGTAGGGCAAACATCTCAGAGCAGACTTCGCAGTAGTACGGTGTTACGGAGGTGCCACGCTGTGAATCAGCACCTGAGTGATGTGATCTAATGTGTTCTCGCAGAACAACGCGTTGATTGAAGGCACGCGGGCACACGGAACATGCGTATGGCTTCTCACCCGTGTGGATACGTTCGTGCTTCCGCAGTGTACCACCATCGGCGAATGCCTTCCAGCAGTATTTGCACCCATAGGGACGCTCTCCTGTGTGGATACGAATATGTATCTGCTGCGAACTACGCGATCCGAATGTTTTGCCACACTCTCGGCAGGGAAATTGCCTCCCGGAGACATTTGTATGCGAATGCCGGTGATTCATGAGGCTTCGTCCATCGGGAAAACGATCCCCGCACACATCACACGTGACACACTTATCCCGATGTGACATCATGTGGCGCTTGAGACGCGCCTTATTGTGAAATGTCTTGGCACACTTGGAGCAGGAATGCTTCTTCTCCCTGGAGTGATCCCAAGCATGCTTCATGAGGGATTTGCTGTCACGGCACACCTTTCCGCACAGTCGGCACGAATGTGTCGTGAGCTCGTCCGCATGTGTCGTATCGATGTGCTCCTTGATTGTTGGCTCATCGAGGAATGTCTCACCGCACAGCATGCACTTGTATGGCTGGAAGCGTGCATGTACTTCGGCGTGTGCAAGGAGATCAAGAGCCTCGGCGAATGTTTCACCGCACACATTGCAACAATGCCGGGAGATATCGGTCTCAACTATCTCCTTCTTTGCATGCGAACGCGAATGACGCTTCAGTAGAGCCTGACGATGGAAGCACATCCCGCAGACTTCGCAGTAAAAATTCCCATATTTCTCATCACCCTCCCCCGAATCTGTTTCCGTCTCCTCATCCATGAGGGAACTATCAAAGTCAGCAGTGCTCTTCGGATCCATGCGATGTAAGAGCTGATGATCACGCAGGCGCGTTGCATCCCAGAACATTTCACCGCATGTCTCACATTCAAACGGTGAATCCCCACCGTGCATCCTTGCGTGCGACGCAAGAGCCTTTTCACGTGCAAATGACACACCACAGTGTTGACAGACAAAGGGCTTCTTTGGATCGGTCACCGGGTATTGCTCCACCATTGGATAGATCTCTCCATGCTGCTGTTGCTGTGACGAATCACTAAGGAGCTTCATATCTTCATTTATATAGTCAAATTTGGGTATCTCACGAACACTATTTGTCATCTTGAGTGTTGTTCTCTTTCGTGGTGTAATCTGCTGCTGTGCCTTCTTCCGTGGACTCGGTGATACGCCGTAGTTTATAAAGGACTTCTTTATCGAAATATCTTCATCATCCTCCTCCTCTTCCTCCTCATTCTGCCCAGTTATGTATTCCGTACCACCGAGATCATGATCTGTGGGCGCATACGCGTGAATCTTGAAGTGATTGTGTAGATCACAGCGCCTAATGTACCGGGCACCGCAGAGATTACACACATGGGGTCGATCTGTCTGATGCGCCACCATGTGGTTCATTAGATTGGCCTTCTTCCGGAAGCGACGACTGCAGAAGTCACACGGATACGGACGCGATGATGTGTACTCATCCTGGGGTGGTAGTGGAACAACTTCCTCATCCTCCTGCACTTCCTGCACAACAGCCCCATTGCTGTCAATTAGTATCTCCATCTTTCCCTCAGGCACGCCACTCTCATCGATAACCACTTCCTCGCACACCTGCCCGTCAAAGTGCTGCTGTTCCGTGTACTCCTCAATCTCCGTCTCCTGAACATGCTCCTCAATGATATCGCCCATATTCTGCCCATCTTGCGTCATGTACACGAGATTTGCCGTTGAGGTGTGCCCCAGGTGATCCGACATTGCCGCCAGGTACTCCTCATCGTCAACTTCTTCAATGATATCATCCTCATTTATGGTGCTTGGATCAATGTCCACACCATCATCCTCGTGCACTTCCTGAATTATATCATTCTCCTCCAGGCACTCCCCCTCATCTCCACTACCCTGAATCCACTCAATCTGGTACGCTTCATCCTCATCCATGGCATCAGTTGCGTCTCAACGTCCTGAGCTAGCTTCTGCAAACACAAAAAACATTGATTTGTATTCAATACCTACAAAGTATCCCATCCCCAAAAGACCCCCCGAAAAGTGCGGAAAGCCCCTCAAGAATCTGCAACAGACGGACTTTTTTTGGTATGCCTCCCTCCCTGACAGCTAGGCGAAGCATTGGAACTTTTTGAACAGACCTTGAAACAAGGGGGAGGGGGAACGCAGCCATCGCTCTAATGGCGGTCATTTTTGTGAAAGGAATTTGTGTGAGGTTATGGGAAAATGAGGTTATCCCAAGGAAAAAGGGCAATTTCCCACCGGAAAAACCACTGTCACTGCCTGCAAAAACAATTGAGGTCAGATTTTCTCGCACCCACGCCCCGGAAGTGGCCAAAAACCCATATCGCTGTGTACTTTGTTCGCCATTTGCTTGAGCAAATTCTCTCTTCCCAACCAACAAAATTCGACGCAACTTTTACCCGATTCAAAACATCTTTCCCCCCTGAATTTCGCTCGTAAAGTTCACACTGATACACAAAGAAAATGTTTATTTAGCAATAATCACCTCAATATGCGGGGAAAAGCACTTTTTCGGGGTAGTTTTTCACAAATTTCACGAAAATAAAATGCACTCAAAAAAGGAGTACATTTTGTCATGAGCTTACGAAGTCACCGCAATGAGCGCTCAAATCGTCAAGAATGTAGGTGAGAGCGGGATATAGCATATTGCTTTCTCGCTCATGTTAATGTACTTTTTTCTCACTTTTCGGTGCTTTTTCCGAAATTTTCGGAAACATGATGCGCGCCAAAAATGAAACTTCAAAATGCACTAACGGACAAATTGCTTTCTCACAATTTGTTTTTCCCTCAATTTTTAAGCATAAAACACATTTTCAGGCTTTTCAGGGCTCCTGGAGCACTTGGGGGTGTTCCTGGGGCCCCCAAAGGAAGTTTTTTTTGCAGAAATTGGAGCTCACAATTCGTTTGTTTGTTGGGAATTTTATATAAAACGTATAAAACTGAAAAATACAATAAATGATTAAAAATCATTAAAATAAAAGAAGATTAATTACATTTTCAATTAATATCCCTTTATTTAGTTAATATCTCTCTTGGTGTTTTGCCACACGAAAAAATGTAATTGCATAATTGAAGATTTATTATATTCAATTATAGTATTAAATCCTTTCACCTCAAATTCTTCACATTCCCAAATGACTTTTTTTTAATCTTTTGTCCGATATTTATAGAAGAACTTAATATATTTTTAATTTCTTTTTTTTCTTTTCAAATATCCCACAAAAAAGTCTATCAAGTTAATAAAAAAATCTTACATCTCAATGAAGGTGTTTTAAAATTTCCTCATTTTATTAAAAATTGGGTAACATACGGTAAAAGTAATAATATTATCGGCATTTTATTACACTATTTTGTAATAAAATCTCCATGTTTGTGTGATTGTTATATTCATGGCTTTTTTCTTGTTAGAAAAGAAAGGATTGGGTTTTTTCTTCCTTATTACAATTTCTTCTTCTTTTTTTTTTTAATTAAAATCCTGATTAAAATACTTTTTATAGCTACAGCACCTACTTCTTCTCCACTACTTTCTTATAAAATGTCTCTCGATCTATATTTTTTTCTGTATTATTTTACGACTTTGTTTTAAAATGTAATTAATTTAAATTCTTAAAATCTGCAATCACGAGGATTTTTCTTCTTTAATTGGATTATTTTGGTGTTTTGCTGTGAAAAAGTTTCATTTTTTCGTGATATATATTTTTGCAACATACCTAATAATGACTAAATTGTGAGAAAATATAATGTTGAGCTCCGTGAATTAATATTTTCTTTTAGTCCCTTAACTTTCTTTTCCTTGCAAACAAATGTTTTACAAAGGATAAAAGTTAATTGTAATTCATATTTTTTCTTCTTTATATTTTCTCACAATTTACATTTCGACAATTCGGCAATTCCATATTATTTTGATAGAATAACTAATTTAATTGAAAAATAAGAAAAAAGAATATCAATTCATTGCCGTAAAAAATCTTTCAGAAAAAATGAAAGAGTTTCGTATATAGTTAGTAGTTTGTCAAAAAAGAGTCTTAATAGGTTGCATACTATATTCTTTTTTTTTGTTTTATAAATTTAACTCTTGTAAAATGTATATAGAATTTTAATTAGATGCTGCGTCCTTTTTTATAATAATTATTCATTAAATTTATCGTAATTATAAAAACTATTTTACTGAGTTAAAGTTTTTCCTTCTTCCTCCAAAACTTTTTCATTTAATTAATATGTTCAAGTTATTTTTTGTCTTATTGTTTCATCAATAATTCCTTCCTTTTTTTCAATATAATTCTTTTCTTATTTCTCGTCTCCTTCTAATTAATTATACGTTAGTTTTCTTTAACTTGAAATCTTGTTTTTCTTTTTTTTTGTTAGTACACTCCGCACGTGCCTGCCTCCGTTTTTCACTAGATCACAATGTGTCAATAATGGTAAAATTTTTTATCGATTTCTATCTCTATCAATATCTCTAAAAATTTTCTTCGCTAGATAACTCTTTTGTGAAGTGATGGATTCCTTTTCTCACTGAAGATTTTCCATTTTGGTACTTTCTTCATCAAACAATAATGATTTTATCCTCTCTAAAAATTTCGTTTTGCATTTTATTTTTCTTTTGTTCATATGAAAATCCTTCTTTGTTTTTTTACCTTCTCAGTGATATATTTGTAAAATTATTTTTTTCTCAATAAAAACACTTAATACAAAAGAAAAAAAACATACAAAATTTTTTTTGCCTTTGTGCAACCAAAATTTGTTATTTCCAATTTTTTGCATTTTTATAATTTGTTGATGATGTTTTTTTTTACTGGGAGAAAATTCATGGAAGGATATTTTTTGTGATAAATAGAGAAACAAGAGGGTTAATTCAATAAAGGAACATTTTCGAATGGGAAACACAAAAAAATCATTTATGAAAAAATGTACGTGAATGCTTTGGCATGTTAAATGAGAGCAAATTTATGTATTGTTGGTTTTTTTTTCTTTAATTCTCTGCATTATCAATCGCTATTATCACTTTTATATTTTATTTTATTAAATTTTCACATAAATTCAATTAAGGACAATGAAAAACAAATTATGTTTAATTTCAAAATTTTACCCAAATCCTGTGCGAGAGTGTTTTTTTGTATTTTGTATTCATTTTCGATTGATGGTCTTTTTTTTAAATTTTTATTTAATAATTTTGGTTCAATATTACATTTTCGCAATTTCTTTCTATATAAGTGTATTCAAGCGAGAGAGAAAGAGAAATTAATTAATTTATTTTTTTCATTTCCCAAACAATATAAATTAAATAAAATAAATTCAGCAGATCAGCCAGATTTTAAAATTTTTAAATCAGATTGAAAAAAATCTCGTCCACTAGTTTTAGTTTAGTAATTAATAGTTTTCGCTATGACGTTTTTACGCTTTACTTTTCCATTTTAGTCTGAACGTGATATAGGAGGAAAATATATCCGAAAAAGTTAAAGAACTAAAAAATAAAATATATAGGCGAAAAAAAGTCAGGAATAAAGTCAACTTATATACTACTTTAAATTTTAAAAAAAAAGCCACAAGTCTTAAAATGGGCTTGTATTGTACCCATTTTAACTACCAGAAACCATAATATAGAGGATAATTTACATTGTAGGATATAGCTGATCTTTCTGTGCTTGAAAAAAAATTGAAACTTAATTATTGGTCAATTGAATTTATACAAACTTTTACCTATAATAAAGAAAATCAATTATTAAATAAAATATATTTGAGTTTTCCTTTTCTACGGTTTTAGCATTCAAATTAATCTTCTTAAATATTACTTGCAAGAGTTCTTAAATTATACGCGTAGATTTAAAATTAAAATTAAATTTTATCTTTTCCTTCTATACAATATTAACAAAATGATAAGACAAAATTAGGGATAGATAATTTGGATGATATTTCTTACTTTGTCTCCAGCTTGCCTCTACAATTTTTAAACCTTTCTGTATTACACTCATGTTTTTTTTTCAGTACATTTATATATCTATTTTAATCGTGACACTGAATATTTATATCTTCAATTTTTTTCGTGGTTTTTTTTTCTTGCTTCAAATGTTTCTTGTTTTTACTCGGTCATGAAAATGAAATGGTTTTCCTTCTCAAAGGATAACTGGCTATACTTTCTTTTTTCTTTTTCTTGAAAATGAATGAGTTTTCCTTTTTTTTTTGCTTTATTTTACAATCAAAAATAATTAAAAAAAAAACTCATCAAACACTAAAATAAAAACATGTTGTGAAAAAAAAATTTAGTAAAAACTGAAATTGGTAAATAAAAAGATGTATGATACTTCTCTGATGATGCTTGATGTAATTAAAACATGTCTAGAGAACGACATCCGGCAGGGCGTGCGGCCTGGCCTAGGCTCGCATCTGAGATTCATGAACGATTTTCCGTTCTTTGTAGTAAATTTCTTCTGATTCCTTGTCGCACAGAAGAAGGACAACGGCTCCAAATAAGAAAATGGCAGCACCCCAGCCAACGCCATACGCCCACCCAAATTCCCATATTGGACGATTACCCAAGTTCAGTTCGGCTGCGAAGCAAACTGGATACAAGATCAAGGCGATCAGGATCGAGATTACTGAAATGTTTTTAATGAAAAATATTCATTTTTTATGCAATTGTAATAATAGAGAAATTCTTCTCAAATTCTTCCCAACTCACATGCTACGAGCATTACAAGTACGGCAATTCGGTAGTACTTGTATTTCATATTATGATCCTGTGTCCTCAGCCCGAGCCCTGTGAGCAGCGTGGCAATTGCATCTGTGATGAGTGTAATGATGCAGAGAGCTGCTGTGGCTTTAATGTAAGCAGCATCTCGACTCGGATAGCATCCTGGTGGATCTTGCAGATTGAATGGAAGCGGTGGCACCACATCCTCTTCAATGCAGTGCACAAAAAGCCCCTGACGCCATCCCTCAGCCATTAGCCAGTCCGTAGATGCAAGAGCCATGATCATGAGAATTATAACAATCACGCCGCAGATGAATGCAATCACCTAAAAGGTAGATGGCAAAGAGATGTTGGAGTGAAAATTAAGAGGTATTTCATGCAATTCTCCATCTCTTCTTCGTCTCTCTCTCTCACTTTGTAGTATCTGTGGGAAAACCACAAAAAGTACCCACACCACACCCTATCACTGACGACTGACCTCTGGAATTCGATGTGAGGAAACTTTTCCTCAAACATCTTCTTTTTTTTTACCTCAAATGCATACCACATGAATGGGGTAACATTCCTCATGAAGCCTGAAGCTAAACTTTTATTCAACTCATACTGATTCATACATTTCCCAAAATGAAATTAATTCTGCGGAGACTCTATCTCGTTATCACTTGTCATGGAGCTATAGCTACAAAATCACCCACCAAAATTTTCTCATCTCATTTTTCAAGTCATTTCTTCCGGCTTTTTATCCCTCCCCCTCGCACTCACACGTGCCTGTACCTGGAATGGCGGGTGAAAAGAGCGAATTTCCTGATGACAGGAAACTTCTTCCGCTCATTAAAATTTCCTTGTTTAGTATCCCCCCACATCTACACGCCCCTTAAGTATTTTTGTGTCAAATTTATATCATGAATTCAACTCAACTTTTGAGAAAATTCTCCATTTTCTCTCTCACTCTGTAATTTATAAAGTCAATTACAGGATTTGCTGTTGGTTCTTCTCTCTTTTCCCATAGTCTATAAGAACTTTTTCTTGTATGTTTTATATATAAATTTATGTATATTTATATTAAGTTTAGTGAGAACTCGAGAAACTTCGCCAACCATTGGTGAGAGCTAACAGAAACTCAACACCCGAAGCATAATTTATGTATAATGAGGAAAGGAAAACTATACTCTAATTTTCAGAACTCTTTCAATTTTGCACCAAACACTTTTCAAGTGTGAAATTTTATAAGAAAAAAAAACTTTTCTCCCCCAAATGCTTTTTATCAGTTAAGAAATTAGCGCACAAGACCCAATGAATTGTTGTGTTTGGAAAAGGCGTATAGTTTTGAGTTTGATTTACTTAATTGAAATTTAAATGAACAAAACTCAATTTAAATGAAGCTCAACTGAATTTAAATTAAGCTTTTTGTTGTCAATTAGAGTTAGAACAAAAAGGAGTTTAGCTAAACGCAAACAAAATAATTTAGTCCCTTATTATCCAACTAGACGATTAAAGTAAAATTAGTTGGTCATATAAAAAAAATCCAGCGCAAAAACCACTTCCAAATGGAGCACTTCACCGAGAGTGCAAGAAGGAAGAGCGCCAGTAGTACCTATATTATGTAGGTACATAATTTTCAACTATACATAAACCAACTGAAATTTAATTAAAAACTTCAAAACCAATCAGTTTGTATTTTCACTCATTGCGCACAAATATTGTTGAATTGCAATATCCTGATTAGTATTTGCTTTCCAACTAGTTAATAAACCAACAATTTACATTTATGCATTTGGTAGGAATGTGTGATCCTGACGTCGAGAATGGCCATTAATGTTATATGTAGGATATAAGAAAAACAGTGTGAACTGCAAATTGAATGTAATCAATGGATTTATTAATTAAATGCGCAATTACCAGCCTAAATTTATGTAGGTACACACAACCATTCAGTAAATCAATATTCAGGATTATTAATCGAATTAATGTTGCATCATTGCAATTATGATATACATACATTAAATTTTACAATAACATAAAAAAAAAGTTTTAAAAAATTGAGAACATTAAAAATAAAACTATAAATTAAATAATTAAAATCATTCGTTGAAAAATTAACAGAGAGAAAATTGTAGTTCAAAACATTAGGGCTAATTATGTTTAAGAAATTGTATAATAGAAGGTGCATTTTAACAATAAAAACTTTTCAAAAGAGAATTTGCTGACATTTACTTCTCAATTATATTTTTTTAAAGTTTTCTTCTGGGAGTTTGAGAAAAACTCAATTAAAACAATTAAAAAAAGAACTAAAAGAAGGATGGTAAATTAATTTTCTTCAACACTTGAAAAGCTTTTTCTTGAATTAAATTTCTTTTGACGTTGTGGATAGGAAAGTTGCGGAAAGTTGATTATAACATTTATGTTGACTATATTGGGACCAATGCGGTTATCATATTTCTGTTAACGATAACATATTCATTCCGCCTCAATTAAGGAGATTCGTATATTAAATTGGGTGAAAATTCAAATTTGTTCAGAGCATTCACAAGTTGGTGTGATGAAATAGTATTTTGTGATGATGAGATAGGGGTGAGGATATAATAACAAAACTTTCTCATCAACTTTGAATTTCAAATATATTCCATTGATTGCATATGAATAAATTTGCAGAACAAATTTTGCCGGTCAATTAAAAATAAATTTTGATCAATAAAACTTTAAAAAATTAAATTGACTTGTCGCGATTAAATTAATAGATAAATACTTTATCTCTAAATTGTATTATTTAGCTAAAATATAAAAAAATATGAAGTATTTTTTTGCTACATAATACGTATTTGTAAGAATTATAGAAAATAAATTTAATTAAGAACGATAAAATAATTTTAAAAAAAGAAGGTGAGCGAATTTTGCAAACCTGGGCAATTTGATTGGCCCCCATAAGGTTCTGTGATTTTAGTCTGTCTCTCTCTCACGCTTTTCCAGGAGTTTTCCTTTTGCTGAAACTGGTTTATTCCTTTTGCAATTTTACAAATATTTCTGTGTTATATACACAAAAAGACCAGAAATTCCATTCAATTGATTTCCACTGCGGAATGTCCTTTTAGATTTCTGCACGCATACGCATTTCTTCCTTTTTTTTATTCCTTCCTCACACCCGCTTAATGGTGAGGTTTTTCCTTTCTACAATTTCACCCACTAATTTTCACACCTCGACACAAAGAGAAAATTTATATTATTTTGTGCTATATACCAGTCTTTGGGCTTCTCAAGCGAGGAGGTGGATGACTCTTTGCTAGTGCGGAGGTGGAGTGTGGGAGATTTTATCGAGGGTGAAAAAAAGGAAAAAATTGGGCGAAGAAGGAAATTTGGGATATACCTCCCTCGTACTCTTATAAATTGCACACAGTTTTTTGCCACTAATATTACTTTAGAACTTTTTCAGCACAGTACTTTCGGTCTTCCTTTGTGAAAATTGCCATTTTGATTACATTCTCTTCGGGTCCACACTTTAATTCGCACACTCCTAGTGTGTCGCGTCCTTTTTTTTCTTCTCTACCCTGCTGACGGGGTGAAACTTTAGTTGGGAGAAGTCCTTCCTGTGTAAGCGTCCTTTGCGTGACTAACAAAAACGTATATATGAGGTCCCCTATTTCCTCGTGGAAAAGCTCTATCAAGACAGGAAGGGGTTGGTAATTTTCCGAGTACTGTCGCAATTTCAATCAACACTCTTTCTATCATTCACTTTGCCTTTAGCGCAGCACGAAAATTGAGCCAAAAAATCCACCTTCATTTACTCTGGCTTTTCAACAATCCCCCCGATGAAAATGCTTCCTTAACATTTCTCATTTCTTCACCACACACACCCCCACACCAATGGGTCACTTTTGACCATTTTTCTCCATGTTTTTTCACTTTCCTACAACTTTTCTAGCACGATGTAAAATTATTTTCCACCAATAATTTCACCCGAGACTTCACTTGTGGTGAAAGTATACAACAACAAAAATGTTCAATGATGAAAATTTAGATGGATATTTCCTTCTTGTGCCACCATTTAGAAAAGACCACCCTCACTAACAACAATTTACTGTCTGTTCGTCTGGCGAGAGCTATTTTCCACACCAGATCAAATTTCCCACTGAGTCACCCTTCGTCTCACTCATCCCCACAGCTCATGGCACAGGGAAACTTGCGAAAGAGGGTGATGATTTTTCCAAATGATTTCCACCAAGCTGTGCGGGTGGAAAAATTATAGGCCAGAGTGAGAAACAAGTCCCGCCGAGAAAAAGGGTGTCCAACTGAAACTCTGGCATTCGACGCATGCGTTCATCCCCCAAAAAGTATTTTCTATCATTTTCATTATTGTATTGCTTCTTGCATACATAGAATTTTCCCAAAAGAATTTTCCCGCCCTTGTATGACAATTCTAAACCACTCACCTTCAATGGGCGCGTTATGGTAACAGTCTCAATCGTTGTAGTCGGTGCCATTTTTGAGGCGGACGGTCTCCGAGAGCTACAAAAAAAAAGACAAATAAAAATACAAATTTAGAATACATTTAACTACGCAGCATAACGTTGCATAAATAAAACGACATAAACCTCGGATATCGAAGGTATCCAATATTTTCTAAAAATCCACACATGGCACTTTAAACGCTATAAAATCAAAATTGAATCAATCTGATTTAGTGGGTCGAATTTTGATTGTATCACAGTGTCTTACTTCAATGCAGGGAAATGATAATGGATAGTGATAAAAGAAAATTGATATTGGGATTGGTAGCACTTCTATAATGGTAAGAAATGTCGTCAAACCGTGACGAAAATCTTGTATCTTATCGTTTTTCGTGTAAGATATCAATGTTCCTATATTGAATAGTAAATCTGTTGATCATATTTGAAGGGAAAAGAGTTAAAAATTGTTCTAAAATCTTCAGTCAAGTTTTTTAAAATCGAATTTAAAGATACGAAAAAAAAGAATTTAAATATCCCAATATTTGATCAATTTTACACCTTATCTTCAGTCAACAATTTAATCATTTCTTCTATGTAAAATCTCGCACTGAATAAATATTGATAGTGTTATGGTGATAAGAACGAGTAGATTGGATTTATATAGCTCTTAGCGGAACTTCTGGAAATTGTCAGGTGGAATCAATTATTGTAAGAAAGAAACTCAAGAAGATTTTACGTATGAATGGAAAGAAAAAAATTATTTTGCCATTGCTCCTGTCCTTCAGAGTCTCATCTTCTGTCTGACATCACCATTGTGTGGGTTTATTTTCTCACTAAACAACTACCATATATGAATTAATTCAATTCATGCATGAAGAAGGTGAATAAAGCAAATCAACCGATACTTACTCAATTGAATTCTCTCTCTGCAGATTTCTCCTGAGATTCCTATTTCACTTTTTCACTTTATCAATTTGATTTATATATAAAGCAATTTAGTGTCACTCTCTAATCACTCCAATCAATTTGATAAGGACTGTTTATGTTTGTTTTTTTATGAGAGTCTCTCTACTGGTGAGCCTTTGGAAGCACTCTCGTGTCGTGTCACACTGTTCAGTGAGAGTTGTTTTGAGGGAGATGTTTTTTTTTAGCTGAAAATTGAATGCTTGTGTGAAGAAAATAAAAAAGAATGCCACTCACAAAAAAAATATTCATGCGATTAATGAGCTTCCACAGCAAAATGGGAAAATGTTTAGCTTTTCACATGTTAATTGCTGCGCTGTCTCATTGTTTGGGGACTTCCGGCCAAGCTATCCGGACATCGCGGTGAGAGTACGGCACTAGACTGCAGAAACTGAGTCACGCAACGTTTTGGCTGCTATTTTTTCTGGATGTACAATAGGAAATCACCCGCGAGATTCCTCTGTCATCGTGGCGCCTCACAATCTCACGCGTAAAAATCCCGACCAAAGTGCTGATCAGTCAGCCAGCATAGCCACGCTTCGAGTGCTCTATTTTTAGCCATTAATAATCGAGCTCAATATGAATATTTTTTCCTTTTGGCATTTGCCAGCCTCCGCGAGACTCAATCTCTGTGTTAGTGCGTCTCCCACCTCCGGACGTGACACGGATTTACCTTTCTTTGAAGTAGTCCAATGTCACGGATTCACTGCAAGAGACAAAGTCCATTTAGTACAGCACCCATTTGGTATGGAAATTCAGTATTTTCACCAAAATTTACCTATCGAATTCACTAAAATCCAAATCCTCCTCGCCTTCAAAGGAGCTGAATGAGCTCAAAACAGTTTGGTTGTGCAACTGCAGAATACTTCTCTTGCTATCTTTGGTGCTGCTGCCATAGATATTCGACATTATTTGTATTGTGGCTCTCCCCGGGCTCCCAAACTATCCTTTCACTTCCTTTTTAAACCGATTTCCTTTCAGTTTTCCACACTTTTTCACCTTTTTCTGGGAGAGCACAAAATAAAACTTTTTTTACCATTAAGAAATTAGTCGACTGCTTCACCAAATGTCATAACTTCTCAGAGGATGTGATTGCGGCTGGATTACAGTCAATTTTGAAAACAAAAATCGTTTTCTTTGTACGTACACAGTAAAGATTTATACGAACTATTCCTTTTTCCTGATCCTATGCATTTTATTAAAGTTTTTTTTTATAAGAAATAGATCGCATTGCTTTACGCATAATTTAGGAGCAAAACCTAAAAAAAATTAGAGTAAAGTTTAACATTCCGTTTATGACAAACATTTTTTTTAGTGTTTAAAAATATTTTGACGATGGACGCAGAGGATTTGCCGGAATTACTCTTTTTCGATACTTTTTCCCATGAAATAAATGAGGTAAGTGTTTTTAATTGAATCGCTGGCTATTTAGCTATAAAATTATGTTGAAATTCTCAAGAAAGATGTCTAGAATTTTTTGATAATTGTAAAAATGTAATCTAACCTCAATGTTTGTTTACAATTGGGAATGTCCAGGAGATAAATCTGGATTTAGTCCAGTTCCCCCGTCCTGTTAACGTCAAGGAGATCCGCATTATACCCTTGGGGGCTCGAGTGGAAGCAGACTTCCCGGGAGGAGTGCGTTTGGGTGCGACAAACCCTTCGAAATTCTCCATTGACTTTTTCGTCAATGATTTGAGCCGACCGGGGGCGTCGACCTTTGAGATTCTGGGAAGTTTTGAGTATAACCAAAATGACTCCATCCACGTTGACTGTCATCCCACAGAGCCTGGGGGTCGTTTGATTCCTACAGATGGACTGGTACTCCGTGGATGGTACACAACGATAACTTTGGCAGTTTATGGGAGTGAAACGAAAAATATTACAGAACAGATTGCTTCTCCGCCTACGAGTGCTATTTCGGCAACAACAGGGGTTGTTCAGACTCCTTTGGAGGATGAAGTAAAGAAAGAGTGGCCAGTTGAGACTGCAGTAGCAAGTGTCCCGACTGTAGAGCAGCCATTCAGCCATCCTGAAATACCTGAAGAGAAGGGAAAATATCATGAAAATCAGCCTGAGAATTATCAAACTTCCGTTGATGCAGAGGAGAAAACGGAACAGCCAAAAGATCCACGATCGTATAGTGATGAAGGGAAGAGAGATGATGGAGATTCAAGTGGAAGGAAAGTAAAATCAGCCCTTGAGTATGATCGAGAAAGATCTTATGAGAGATTTGAGGATAGCCGTAAACGCCCTAAGAGTCCTCCGAGAGATTCACCTCGAAGACCAAGATCCCCGGAACCCTTATCTGCCAGCCCTAATGATTCTGAAGAAGACACGTGCAAAGGACATCCTATTAGAGTTCTTGATCACGGGAGTACTGTAGATGAGAGGCCAAAGGCACAAAGGAGGACACAGAGCCCAAGTTCTACGACTGGGACACCACTGGAATCCCCAGCGGCAATTGAGGAAGACATTTGTAGCTCTGGAGAGCAGTTTGAGCCAATTCTCAGCGACGAAGACATCGGAGACGATGACTCTGCCGATAGTCAATTTGACATGGACTTTGAATGCGAAGAGTATGCAGAAGAGTTTACAAAGACTCTCAATCCATTCACAGTTGAACTTCAGGCGTATACTCCGCGCACCAATAAGCAGCTAACAAAGGAATTCGATGCCATCTCCTGGATCATTGACAAATTCCACAGTCGCTTCTCTGATGAACTTTCTTGGAAAAGATTCCCAGAAATGAGTTACGACTGCAAGGAAAATTGGGTTTACTCCACCGAGAAGATTATTCAGTACCTCACATCCAGCTATCAGTGGGATCGCATCACTGTGACTCCCTATATGAAGGCACTACTTGAGGATGAAAAGAAAGCTGAATGTATCTCAGAATGGATTGTTGCAGGACTCAGCTATGAGGCGGCAATGTCCCAGCAGACTTACAAAGTTCGCCATTTAAAGGCTGGAGTTAGATTGACGGAATTCCTCGGATGCTATGAGAACATTTTCATTATGCTTGTGAAGAAGCGAAAATTTGATGTTTTTGGCGCTCTCTTTAGTCTTCTTAAGCAGGATTTTATGGCGATGTCACTGCAATTGCTTATTCTTAGGGCAATCTCCTCACTTGTGGATACCAAATTCGGTGTTGAGTACTTTCTAGGCGAAGGAGACAATCCAACAAATCGCTACTGTGAGCTCCTAAAGCTAATAGAGGAAAATCCCAAAATTTGTGTAAAATTTGCTCTCAAATCACTTGTTAAGAAGATTAATCTCTACGAATCACTGCTCCTAATTCGAGATACCACCGCAAAACTATTCACTGAATCTTCAGGAGAATCCCTAGAAGATGATACAAGTCTTCTTTCATCGTGTCTTGGAGAAGTCATCAACGCCTACACATGGGATGATAAAAACTACGCCCAGCCCAAAGGACTTTATCCGATCGTCAAGAAAATCGAACATGTTCATGATCCAATAGTGCATCGTGGAACATCTCATGGATTTCATTCCTACTTCCGCATTCATTCCTTCCTGGAATCCCTAGTTCTTCTTGTGACCAACTCTCATGCCATTTCAGTCGGTCTTATGGCTAAAGCTTTGAAGATGATTGTAGCGCTTGTAAGGAATTCCAGCGGATTAAATTACATGGCTGAGAGAATTACCACAACTAATCTCTTGCATCGATGTTTGTTGCACGAGGGAGCCGCCGGAGAGGATACGTATCCCAATCCTGGGCGAGAGATTAAATCCCACAGAATTGCTTTGGAGATAATCTACCGTATGCAAACAAAATACCATTTGGATGCTATTGCGTATGTTAAAGGAAATGAAGATGAGCTCGTTGAGCAACTCCTTGGACTTCATGCGCTCCTAATGACACCTGGAAGATGTTTTGTAGTGAGTTACCTTACAATGGATAGCAATATCGACGTTATTCTTTCGCTGATTAATGCACAAAAGAAACGTTATGCTGAACATCCCGAGAGTGGAAAATGCAAATCGCCTGTTCTCAATTATGCCGTGGATATCCTTGACTGTGTAATCAGAAATTGCACAAATGTGGCTTTTCTCGTGGATGCGGGACAATCTATTGTAAATGTTGTAAAGAGCCATGAAATATTTGAGTCTTCTGTCTCAGCAATGCTGCAGGAGATGGCTATCTACATGAAACCCCTCGAGATTGCCACAATCTTTTCCTATAATGATGTTCAGTCGCTATGCGAAGTGATTAAGAGGAGTTTTGATTTCTTCACCACATTCCCTGGAGATCTTATCACAGCATTGCGAATAACTCGCTTTCTGGCCATTCCGGAAACCCATGGGGAGGAGATAGAAAAATCTAATGAAATGGAAGACGACACGCTAGAGTTGCGGTACAAATTTTTCGTAATGCAGTTCTATTCAGCTGATGGATTATCCTTATTGGTGTCAATCCTTGAGAAAATGGTAAACTTCTATCAACAGCCTAGCGTCCATGTTGCTGCACTAGCCTCAAATCAGGGTCTTCTCACAATGAACATCCTTCTGCCAACACTACAGGTCATTCGTCGTGTTCTAACATGCGTTATTATGGCTAGAAATACTCATTTCCGGGATACAACTGCCATAGAACTTCTACTGCAAACTTACAACATTACACATTGCGTCCCAAGAATAGGGGCAGCTTACGCTGATGCCCAAATGGCTCAAGAGGAGATCATTAAAACGCTCCTGGTCTACACGCAACCCACGCCCGAAGAAGGAGTCGACACGGAATCCGTACGCAAAAGTTTGTGGACACATCTTGTCGGAGAACTTATTAAATTCACTCTCAAGGGTCCTTCAACTTTTCTTCCTGGACTGTTGGTCTTCTCGGAGCTTCTCCCACTTCCGCTGCCAATACCGACAAAAGACTTCCTCAGTGAAAGTGAAGCTCAAAAAATTGTTACAGAACGTCAACTATGGTCAGCGCATTTGCACTCACAATCCACAAATCTGGTGGAACTAATCCAGAGTCTCTGTACATCGAGCTACCCACAATTAATCCTCCTTCTCAGTCGTGTGTGTCTGCAGCTGGCGGATTTGGCACCAAATATGAGTCTCATGGTGTCCAAAACTATCATTAATCTTCTGCTGGCTGAACCTCTTACAAATGGAATCGCAACAAGTCACCAGAGTCGCTTGATTAACTTCTTCGCCAGCCTCGTTAGCCATCCTTCAGTCAAGGTGTCCGTCCTTTCAATCCTGCCGGGGAAATTGATGGATTTCTTCATTGCGATACTGTCCACGGAGAATTCTTCAGCAGCTCATATTCAAGCACAGGAGAATGTCTATGAAGCTCTTCAGGCGCTCTTGGACTCGGAGATTACAATGATTGCCCCCAAGAATGCAAAAAGTCGAGAACTAGCGCTTGCTTGTGCTTTTCCCAGCAAGGAGCTTCTTCTACCCATTGTTAACTGCGTTCTTGACAACTTTACAATGGATTCCATGCCTTGCCCCCTGACATCGCTAAGGACGATGCTTCTTATGTCAGAACATGAGTGAGTATTCTTTTTATTATTATTATTATTACCTATTTTTTAATTTAAAAATTTATGCATTCGTTTTTTTTTTTTAATTTCAGTGTCATGATTAACTTGCTATATAGCGAATTTGTCAAAAGAAAATATGCCGTAAGTAATATTCTCAAGAAACTTGTGGTTAACTTTACTGAAAATGTAGACCAAAATAGAGGGATAATCGAAACGCTCATAGACTTCCTGCGGACGCTATTCATCATTGAAGTTGTTGAAGGAAACGAAAATCAATTGATACCCCCACGAACGCTTACGCTGTCAGGAAATCAACTAGCAACGATGATAAATTCGAAAATGGATGGTACAGAGAGGGAAAAGGAGGAGGATTCGCAGGAAGTGCACGCTCTCGTGGCTCTACAAAAATTCCTGGAGCAGGAGGAAGTATGCGAGAAGCATCAACTTGAAGGAATGTTGGAAAATACACGGCAAATCGTTGATTTTATTGGGAAAGAAAAAGATGCCGCAGCTACAGATCCAATTTTGGAGGTCAATATTGATGCAGCTTTGCCGCAAGCAGAAGGAATTGTAACGCAATACGCATCAAGGATTATCTTTGATGTTTCCGAAGGTATCGGAGAACGTTTGACGGTGAATTATTGGCTCAATTCTCCAGTTTGTTCAAAAGACATTGTCGATGAGATGGAGCAAATTCCGTGTGACTTGGCAGAAATGATTCGTGTTTGCTTACCGGCTGAAACGAACATTGTGGCTGATTGCAAGAGACTCCTGCATTTGGTTGTGTCTCCACAGACAACCCGGGAGCGCCCCATAGCGGCGCCGTGTTTTAGGACGCGTCGTGTTGAGGTGGAACCATCAACTGGACGACCAGAGAAAAAAATATTTGGTAAGTTTATTTTCTTTTGCTTTTACTGGTTTTATTCTATAAACTTTTTTTTAAATCATTATAAGATAATCATTAATGTTTTATGCATAAATTTCCCAAATGACTTTGACCTTCACTTTGTATCTTCATTATTTAGTATCAATGACTTTTTCATCTTATTTTTAACAAAATCATGTTAATTAGCAAGTTTTTATACAATTAGAACAAACTTTACTATTCTACTTAACAAAATAAACTTAAACAAAACATAATGAAATTTTCCATTTGAGTGAAATTTAACTTTTAAGTAATTAAATTTTATAACGAATTTATTTAGCACTGTAATTAAAAAAAGGATTGAAACGGTTTTAATACATTTTAAAAGAATAATTTTCTTCTTATATTGTTTATCATAAGATTAGTTTTTAAAAAAATGAGAAAATTCATAAATAAGATTTTTGTTTTATTTTAGTAACTCCTATGAGGGGTAGAGGTTTCCCGAGGACACCCCAAGCACGTGGAGACTTATTCAGATCTCGCCCACCGAACACATCTCGTCCGCCTTCCCTACATGTGGACGATTTCCTTGCGCTGGAGACGTGTGGCGCCCAACCAACCGGTCCGACAGGGTACAACAAGCTCTCGCGTGATATGATTAATATTCGGGGAAGTCGTGGCGGTCGGGGACGGGGTGGTTTCGCGTCAGATCGTGGCCGTGTAAGTCTAGGATCCAATGGATCAGGCGGGGGTGTTTATCGGGCGAGCAATTCACCCACTACGTGGACAAATCCCCATCTAACGAGTCACATGATGGTGGATACGGGTCAAACACAATCAAGTGGGCATTTCCGAACAGGTGATGGGGCGTCATCGAGTGGTATCATCTATGGTGGGGATTACCGGGAGTCACAGAGTCACTTTGGTGGCGCTTCCACGAGGGCAAGGATGACACGAGGCTTCGTAAGATCTACCGCGAGAAATTTTACACGGTAATTGAGATTTTTATTATACAACACAACTCATGACTTTCTTGCTGATTTTTTTTTTATGTGAGTTTCGTCGTATTGCCGGCATTGAAATCACTCTGTACTCTTGGTCATTTTGATTAATTACACTATCATTGTGCATGGTCCTTGTTTGAGAGAAAAAGACGGTTATTTTGTTCTTTCATTATTAATTTCGACAGTATTTCTATCAACACACAGTGAGGGTGAGATGCAAAATCAGCAAGAATTTTATTTTATTTCAAATATGGAATTCCGGAAACGGTTAACTTCCGTTTCCCATTCCATTGGATTTTACATACATTTTTTCTACATGTCGCTTTTTGCCACCACTACCTCAATTCCGCAGTTCATCACGTGAATTTTCTCCGATAGAGAACTTTTTGCTTTTTTTTGCTGTGTAGGTGGAAAAAGTTCACTTTTTTTCTCTGGTATATTTTTGTACAATTTCTATTGCCCCTTCAGCAGTGCAGCATTTTTTTTGTTTAAATTCAGAAGGCAACATAGAAGAAGATGGGGGAAAAAAAGAAGTTACAGTGATTTTCTGTGACGCTTGTAGTTGTGTCATCTTCGTTCGACGACCTTTTGCTAAGCGCATACTTTTATATTAAAAAAAAACTCGGCAAGTGCCAGGTGTGTACTAGGGTTAGTCATTGATGAAGGGGGAGGACTGATGCGAACCGCTCTGTGAATTGCTAATCAAAGGTAATTCGCAATCAATTAATTCGCACCCATAAGGCGAGCAAGATGAATATACGTTCCGCGCACTTATCGGTATCTTTTACGGAGCCTCACGGAGAATGGTGTCCCCTTTTAATGAATAAATAAGTAGGTATATTCACGAAATTGCCCAAAAGATTTATTGGGTTAGCAACAACGTGTATGTAGCATTTCTTCAGCCAGCATTTTGTGACTTTGTAGGAAATTTGTATAATAAAAAAAATGTCACAAGAAAATTGCATATTAAGAAAAGAAAAGTGAATTGAATGTTGTAAATAGTGATTTTGGTGGCAAAGAGAGATAGAGAGAGAGATGAATAATGAAATAAGATGCGGCTCGGGAGATGGAGAAAATGGGGCCCATAACTTTATATAATTTTCTCATATTAAAATAAATCAGGGTGTTATTTTCTTAAAATTGATATTTCCGGACACTTTAACTTCATTTAAATTCTCTCTCTCTTGCTTCTATACTGCTTCTCCGGCATAGCCAGTCATTCTATATAACAAATACATTTCTATATTCTATGAGAATTGTCTACGATAGCATAGAACTTGTGGGTCGGTCTGATTCTCTGTGAGAGATGGCCAACAAAATGTGAGAATAATGTTGTGGCAAAATAACAACACTCAACTATATCCGAATAAATGAAATAAAACCACATTGGAAAGTTTGTGTATTCTATACAACGATTTGGTATATCCTTGTGCACCAAAAGCTTGTGAAGGATGTAGCCGATTTGTGATAAATTCTCCCATCGAGGGACGTTTCACTCATTCACAGAATCACGCGCTTTTATTTTCCTTTATACTGTCAATAAATTTAGATCTCTTGAACAACATTGACCTCATTTATCTGTCGCGTGGAATTAGAGTGGCTATGTAAATGTTCTGAATTGCATTCTTAATCAGTCAAGGTATTCACCATGTGCGACACAATATGGTGCGGATTAAATTGCGTTCTCTGCTACCTAAAGAATGATTTGAAAAATACAATATTAAAATGGATATATTTCAGAACGAAACTGATTATTTATTTAATTTATTTAATTTTATTTCATTAGGTGCTTTTTTTCATTTCACACCGTATAATTCTTGGTCAGTTCACTGGTTGAGTTTTTTAACAGAGAGAGTTATATACATAGAAAAATGAAAATATATACAAAAAAAATTAGATTTCATCAATTAGTTCAAGAGATTCCAAGAATTTTATAATTTTCATAGATTCCACATTTGAGTAATTCAGTGCTTTAATAATATTTTTTGTGGTATTTTTTGATCCAAAAATTTGTTTACGAACTTTGTCTAATTTATGACAATCCGTAAGGATGTGCTCAATGGATAGTATTTTTTTACATGATGGGCATAGAGGTTGAGGTGTTCTGGTTAGTTTATAAGATTGAGTAAAACGGGAGTGGCCAATTCTTAGACGGGCAATAATAGAACCTTCTTTTCTAGTGAGAGTATTAGGGAGTTTTGGGCGAATTGGGTGAGATATTGTTTTCTTGATGAATCCTACTACCTCATACTTGAACCACTTCAGTTTTACATCATAGTAAAACTCTTTACAGATTGACAATGCAGTTTCTTTTGAGATAATGTTGTCAGTAATTGAGGGGAGGAGTGAAGCGGCCTTGGATTCCAAGTCTGCTCTTTCATTCCCTAAGACGCCCTTATGACCAGGTACCCACAGGAGAGTAACATAGCCATTGAGTTCTATTAGAAGATTTCTAATTTTCCTTACTGTAGTTGACCTGTTTCCTATATTTTGGACTGCCAAAATCACGCTCAAGGAATCTGAGGCGATTATATGATGAGGAAAAATATTTATAGATGAATGAAAGGTTTCTTTAATTATTGAGAGTGCTGCAAGTATAGCTTTGGCTTCCAATAGATAGACTGAGGTTTTACTGTGACATTTGGAACTAAGAACTAGATCTTCAGAGGTAGTGACTGCAAAACCTCTATTTGGACCAGATGCTGATCCATCGCTGTACAAAACGATAGGGTCATGAGAAATGTCCTTACAGATTCTATCAAAATATGTGTTAATTTCATCAGGGACCATGTCCTTGTATGGGGTTGAAACGAAAGAGAGATTAATGGATTTATTATCCAATAGCCATGGTGGATTGCTTTCTATAAAATTATGTTCAAAGGTGTTGAAATCCTCAAAGACCCGCTTGCAAAGATTACCTCCTACTGCGAAAAAGCTTCTATTGCTATTTTTTTCATCGAAATTGATCAGATCATTATGACCTGGGATTTCAGGAGAACACAAAGTTCTTATTGCATTTTTTGTGCAGATAAACTCAAAACGTTGTCTTAAAGGGGGAACTCCAGCTTCACATAAGATGCTATTTGTAGGTGATGTTACAAACGCTCCTATGCTGAGCCTATACCCTGCATTGTAGACACTGTTGAGTGAGTTGAGGTATGTTTTAGCAGCAGCCGATGAATAAATTTCACATCCATAGAACATCTTTGAAAGAACCGTGGCTTCATGGACTGTTAATAAGGCATCTCTTTGAGAGCCCCATGTGACTCCAGAAAGACATTTAAGGACATTTAGTCTTTTAGAACAATTTGTTTTCAATTCCTGAATATAATCTTTGAACGATAATTTTTTATCAAGAGTAATTCCTAGGAACTTGTATTTGTCAGTTGATTTAAGAACATCTCCATTTAGGGTAAGAGTTAGCTGAGGACATTTATGTTTCTTGCAGAAATGCATCGTCATGGTTTTGCTGGTGGAAAATTTAAAACCGTTTTCGTTGGCCCAAGTACTCATTTTGTAAAGACATTTTTGAATTTCAATGAGGCGTGTAAAATTGTCTAATGTGGAATTGTAAATGACTATATCGTCTGCGTAGACCAGAATTTTAGTAGGATCATCTTGTGGAAATAGTTCGAATACGCTGTTTATGGCAACTAAAAAGAGTGTGACCGATAGCACTCCTCCTTGGGGAACGCCGTTGGATACCTCAAATTCATTTGATGTTATACCATTTGCTCTAACTTTTATTTTTCTAGCTTGAAGATAGAATTTAATAAATTCAAGGAGATGCCCCTGAATTCCCCACTTGATGAGCTGTCGGATGATAACTCCATCCCATACGCGATCATACGCTTTCTCAAGATCGAAAAATACTGCAGTGACATGTGAACGTTTATCAATTGATTCAAAAATATCTCCTGTTAACTTAGCAATAGAGTTACTTGTAGATCGGTTTTGCCGGAAACCCAATTGATTTTTGTTTAATAGATTATGTTGTTCTAAATACCAAATGAGGCGAAAGTTGAGCATGCGCTCAAAAACTTTCATATCGCAGTCACTTAAAGCAATTGGGCGATAGTCAATGGTTCCTTTACTACTTTGTTTTGGAATAGGAATAACGAAAGCAGAATGCCATTCCAGCGGGTAGCATCCTTCTTTCCACATACGATTAAAAAGGTTTAATAGAAAGCTTAATTTACGATCTGGGATGTTTTTTAGCATTCCGTAAGTGACCTGGTTTGGACCACAAGACTTTCCTTTGCTATGGTTTATTGCGCGTTTCAGCTCATCAAGTGAATAGTCTAAATTGAGTTCAAGACATGGTGGATATAAAGGTACAATTTCCTCTATTGAATTTATTATTTTTGTTTTTTGGGCTAGCTCTTTATCACTGAGAGACTCATTAGATGAGACGCTGGAAAATTTCTTACAAAGCAAGTTAGGTATAACCTCTGGATCCGATGATTTTCCGAAACTGCAATCTACTTGGCGGATTGGAGGACTATGAGATCCTCGCATCGCTCTAATTTTGTTCCACATTTCTTTGGAGGTAGTGTGTATACTAATAGTAGAAACATAAGATCGCCAAGACTCAGTTTTAGCTTCCTGGATTTTATTTTTTAACAGTTCTACTTGAGAGAAGTAATTATTTTTATTTTCAGTAGAAGGATGCCTACGGAAGCATCTCAGGGCCTTTATTCTGCTTTTTCTTAGGTTTTTTATTTCTGCATTCCACCAGGGGACAGATTTTTTGATGGAGTTAGGATTTGTTTTAGGAATCGACTCATTTGCCGCATCATTAACGTTTTGAATAAACGAATTATAATCACTTAAGACTGAATTGGTTTCACAGAGATCATTGGTTTGAAGAATTGTTTGGAATTTGTCCCAATCTGCAGAACTTTCAACCCATTTTTGATTTTTTGTTATTTTATTAGGAGGAGAGTCTATATCTGTTATAAATATCGGGAAATGGTCACTAGCATGTAGGTCCTGAGATACTTCCCAAATAAGCCTGGAGGCCAAGGAAGGATCGCATAGGGTTACATCGACAGCATTAAATGTTCCGTGAGCAACTGATAAGTTTGTAGCCGATCCGTCATTAAGTAAGACCAAATTGTTACTAGTTATTATGTCTTCTAACATATGTCCACGGTAGTCAACTTTATTACTGCCCCAAAGAGAGTGGCTAGCGTTAAAATCCCCCATGATCAAGTAGGGGGGAGGAATTTGGTTAAATAGGTGTAAAAGTTTTTCTTTAGGAATAAAAGTACTTGGGCTAATGTAAATTGAAACTAATGAAATTGGGATATGCCATGATATACGAACAGCGATAGCTTCAATTTTGGTTTTAAGGGGGATCCTGTGAGAATTCCAACCATTTTGTATGAATATAGAAACTCCTCCACTCATCTTAGGATTACTGGAGGTGTTAGAATGATAGGCTGTGTAACCATTTAAATGTGGATAATGAGGATCTTTCGGGTTAATTTTTAAATGTGTTTCTTGAAGAGCAATTGCAGTCGGGGATTTTGATTTTGAAATTAAATCGAGTTCTGATTTCCGAGGCCAAAAACCTCGACAGTTCCATTGCAAAAAAGAGCAGATCGGGACTGGAGTAGGATGTTGACTATTTGAGACGGAATTCGATTGAGAATTGTGTGCAATATTTCTTGAATTATTGGCCATAAAGTGTTTTACATAGACGAATCACTGTGAGACGGTGAATCGTCGCCAGGAGATTTATTTTCAGGTGAGGGGGATGAATAGTCCATGTCGTCGTCGAGTTCGGAGTCCGGTGGGGAGGGACAGTATTGGGGGTCAGGGGGGTCTGAGGTGTGGGGAAGGGAAAGGGAAGAGGAAGGAATGGGGGAGGGATGGGAAAGGGGAAAAGTGATTTGGGAGGGGGGAGTGAGATTAAGTTCTGTTTCGGCAAAGCCGGTAAAGCCAGTGGCTTGATCTTGTGGGTTGTGTGAGTTGTTGTCATTCTTGAATGAATTGTAGTTTTGGCTAATTTGATGGTGGTTTGGTTCAGTAGATGGTGTAATGTTGGCGTTTGAAAGGGAGTTTTGATTGTTTGAGTTTTGAGAAGGAGATTGTGAGTATGAGCTGATTTGTGAACTTGAAAGTTCTTCTGCCATGATTTTCTTGAAAGCTTTGGGTGTGATTTTCTTTTGACGTTGAGGCTTCGATACCGAATTAACATTTAACTTCTCCTTAGATTTAGAGATCATTTTGGTGTTTGGGTTTGTACTTGTCAGGGTATTGCTTGATGAAGTTGATGGTTGCTGTGAACGGATGACTATTTGGGAAAAGGTAGATTTTTCGGCAGATCTCCCCGAAGAAAGGGAATTATGGGTTGGCTTAGGAGCATTGATTGGGGAAGAAGAAGGAAAAGTTCCTTTCCTCCTCTGTAGTTCTTCTCTGGCGAGATTATACGGGATTCTCATCGTCACCCTGATTGCATTTATCTCCCTTTCTTCAATGAATTTGGGGCACAATTTGTAGGAACTTGGGTGTTCACCGCGGCAGTTCACACATTTCGGAGGAAGACAAGGGCCGTACATGTGGTATTCTTCGGCACAAAAGCCGCAAGTAGGTTTGTTTTGTTTCGAATTGCAGCGCTTTTTAGTGTGACCAAGCTTCTGACACACTGCACAGCGGAAGGGAGATGGAATATAAATTTCTGTTTTCACTGTGAGAAATCCTACTTTCATTTCGGCGGGAATTGTGGGAGAGTCAAAAGTGAGCACGTGCGTAGCCGTGTCCACCCAGGAATTGCCAACTTTTCTCTTCAACCTTTGAACATTCACAACCTTTTGTGCTGATAATCCCTCAATTATTCTCTTTATCTCGAGTTTCATTATTTCTTTGCATCGTATTATTGCATGGGATTGGTTTAGAACCCCATTCTCGGAAACACTGACTGGTTTATTATCAGGCCCGAATGTAGACAAATTTTTGAGGGCATTCAATTGTTGTGCGTCACGAGTTTGCAAGAGAACATCTCCGCTTGAGAGCCTTATAGAGACCTTGAAATCATTTTTAGAGATCTTTTCGAGCTCATTTTGGATGTCGAAGACGTCCAATTCCCTGATCGTGTCCCCGCCAAGGACGAAATATTTCTCCGTATCAGACGGATGGGTGAAAAATGAATGTTTTAGAGCTTTATATCCCTTTTTCTGCGATTCTTGGAGAGTCGGCATTTCGCCACGATGTAGCACGTTGTAGATATTAAAGTCTGGTGGAGGGCCGGGGCCCCCCGATGTCTCACTCATCTTCTCACTATCAAATGAACTACCACTAAAGAGTTAACTTATCTAATGAAATGAATTTAATTTGAACTTTTAATAAAGAAAAAAAAATGTGATCAAAAGAGTCACTTGGAAAAAAAAATCGCTCTGTGTAATCTCGCACGTCTGTATAGCTTGAGAGTCAGCACAGTACTCGAACGAAACTGAAATGCTTAGAAAGTTAAAAAAAAAAAAAAAAAAAAAAAAAAAAAAAAAAAAAAAAAACGTTTTCTATGAAGAAAGAAAACTATCAAAATTTAAATTTATGTAGTTATTTTTTTTAGTCAATCAATTTGAGTTTTTCTTGAAATAAAATGTGATTGTTTGCTACATATTTTCATCAACTAGGTATATATTATGAATTTCATTCGTTTTATGAAACAAAACTTTTTTTTAATGTATAATTAATTAAATTATTTATTTTAATTTTCATTACACGCCAACGAGGTAGTTGCAACTTTGCAAAATAACAGAAATTTTTATTTAATGTTATTTTTTTAATATTAAAAATTTCCTTCATTTATGGTGTATATGAGCATAAAAAATAAAGCTGTAAACGAATGGGGAAGTGCAAAAAAATGCAAAATTTAATGTTTTAAATGTCGCCAAACAATATGTATTTACATAATCCGCTGTGCAGATTCAATTAATCCTTATAGCCCGGGTGTTGTCCCTCGCGCTGTTTCACCATTGAAAACATAATTTATTGACACAATTCGTTTTCTTCTCGTGCTCTCCCTTTAAAATCTTTTTTTTCTGCAATGTGGGTTGGCAAATTGCGACAAATATTAATTGGTCATTCATTGCACGAAGGCAGACACAAATGAAAATTGCGTGAAGATTAAAGATTTTCTCATGTGCAATTTGCTGTATATGTATTCACTAAATTTCTTCGGAGAAATAGGGAAAATCGTCCACAAAATTGAGCCCATTATGAGAGACAAATTATTATCTTTTTTAAACATCTAAATGACAAAATTTATGATTTTAGCTGTGTTTCTTTCAGACACAGCTTTTGTGTACCGAGCAAAATCGAAAGTCGTCAGATCGGTCTCAAACTTGGTATGAGCACGAATTAGGGTCCCCACATTCCAAAAAACGTATGCGCCAAAAAAAAATTTTTCCGGCCGGCCGTCCGGCCGGCCGTCCGGCCGGAATCAATCGCTAAATTGCAAGAGAACGGTGATAGATAGAGACTTGCGGTAAACGGCAAAGTTTAAATATCGACCGGAAGACATCCGATTATGAGGTCAAATCCACCCCCCCACCCCCCCGTCCGCCATTTTGTATAACCTCAAAATTTTGTTTTCGCTATATCTCAGCCGCTATTATAGCTAGAGAGCTGAAATTTTGATATGTTGTAGGGGCCATCAATACCTTTCCAACGATACCTCATTTACGAAAATCGGTCAAGCCGTTTAGCCAATATGGCCGCCACAATTTTTCATCGAAAATCGACCATAACTCGAAAACGGCTTGATCGATTTTGATCAACCTGGGGTCAAATTAAAGATCTCAACAAACCCTACAACTCTCTAGAACATCCGAAGTTTCAAAAGTAACCGCTAGGGGGCCAAAAATCGAAAACAAAATTTTCGAATAGTTTTCGATGAATATCTCGAAAACGGCGACATAATTTTTTTTCATTTTTTGATATGTTGTAGCTGACCATATTATCTAGCTTCATGCCAAAAATGAAGAAAATCTATGGATCCGTTCTCGAGATATAGCCTTCCAAAGTTGGCATGTCACATCTCGGGTTCTACAAATCCGATCTTGATCAACTCAAGCGCAAATGAAAGGTTTCGTGAAACCCTACAAATGTCTAGAACATTGCAACTTCGAGAAATGACCGCAAGAGGCGCTAAAATCGAAAACAAAGTTTTCGAAAATTTCGAACTCGAATTTTTCGAAAATGGCGACATAAATTTTTTTCATTTTTCGATATGTTATAGCTGACTTCAAGACCTTTCAAACAAAAAAAAATTTATGAAAATCTATGGATCCGTTCTCGAGATATGGCCTTCCAAACATTTCTTAGGGTATGACTTTTCAACTTTTCCCGACTTTGCGCGTATTTAAATTAATTCGCGTTCTAGTTTGCTCTCACAAAATTGGTACACTGAAAGAAACACAGCTCCCGTAAGCTTGGTCAGCTTACCAGTACATTTTTTACTCATTTTTGCTTTAGGCGGTAATGGCCAAAATTTTCATTTTCAACCTTTTGCTTGTTCTTCGGCGTATTGCCTTTTTCATGCAATAGTGAGTTTCAGAGAGTCATGCAGAAAGTGCACTCGAAAGTCCAATCAAAAATCTATGAACTTGAACTCGGTTCAACTCAGGATATCCACCGATGTGTGGCAATAAAGCAATATGTTGATTTTCTTCTCTCTTTCCTCTCACTCACTCCACATTCAATGATTAAGAAGCTAAATTATTATTTTTATTATAAATTGAATGCGTAACATTTTTTTTCCAGTATTCGTGCCCCATTCAAAATTAAGTAGATGAGGAAATTTTTATTATTAACCAAAATATCATGAAATAAAAAGTTTTTTTTTTATTTATTTACCTGTTCAAAATTAAAATGATTTTTTGTGATCTATCATGAATCATACCGTTTTGTTCTTATGAGTTAAAAACAAAAGTAAACTTTTCGCCTTCGACTGTAAATAATTCTAAAGAAATTGAGGGATAGATGGACAGGACACCTTCTGAACTCTGTAAGTATGTAACAGTTTTAGAGATTACAAACGAGTGAGAATATTTACCAAAAGGATCAGTTTTTTCTATATAGTGAAACATTCCTACATTTAAGTGGTGCTTTGTTTTGATGGAGAGCGTGTGATGAATGAAAGAAATTAATCACGTCCACGTGAAAAGGATATCAATGAAGGTGTGAGATTATCTCTCCGTAGAGAGAGAAACAGAGTGAGAGAGACTCCTTGATTTGCAATGTGGGAGAGAAATGAGATAAAAAGGAATTTTCGAAAGAGTGGGAAAGAGAAGTAACATAAAATACTACGATGATTTGGATAAAATGGTGAATGAGTGTGTGAAGTGGAAAGGAAGTATCGTTGCTTTCAAAATAGAGAAGATGGGGGCAAGGTGGTGCAAGATGAACTGATAAAGGAAAAAGGTAAAGAAACATAAAAAGTTGTTAAAATCTTTTTTTATTATTTTGAAAATCTTTATATTAATTTGAATTATTACCAAAATCTCCATATAGTGGCTCAATTTAGCCCCAACTTTCCCTATACACGTACAAATTGTATGGAATGCTTCGTAATGGAGAGAAGCAGAGAGAGAGAAAATTGTCCGATGGACAGAGATACAATATAAGCAAATATTCCCAGTTTGAGTGAGAAGAAAAGTATAAGGGGGAAAACGGTGTTCAAATCCGCACACTAGTCAGCAGTTGCTCTTTGGAATTCGATGGGAGCGGTTGCTGAATCGTCGATATAGGCAGCATTAAGTGTACCCCCCCCCCACTTCGTGAGCAAAGAGAAAAAGAAGAAGAAACGGAAAGAAGTTGAAGACGTAGAGAAGGGAAAAATCTCTTTTATTTTTTCCTTTTAGTTGGACATTTTTTTCATATTCTTACCATCATTTAATTTCACGAATGAGATAGACTTTGTGCGGAGGCGGACAACACTAAGGTAGACTCCAGAAGTGAGATTTTATGTGAAGGAGATTAATACCTGGTGAAGAGTGTGTGCAATTCAGGTGTGGAAAAATTTTCTCTTTGCCAGTGTTTAAATCTTCCATCAGAGGCGGAAAAGGATTATAATATATTGACCAAATTTGCAATTAGACGCATTTTCTCAGGCATTCCTCTTGAGAAATACACCCAATGGTGTAAAACTAAAAATTGTGGATTTTTCGCATCTATCTTCTTTGCACAAGAGTGTGTGAAAAGTGGATGGAAAAGAGGTGGTGAAGTGTAGTTTAAGAGAGAGAAGCAATTTTTTGCTCCGCAGATCACAGAGAATCCTCGTGATCACCTGCTTGAGTGGGTGCTGTGGGGGAGAAAGGTGAAAAGCATTGATTAGGTGTTCCCTCCCCTCTTGAAAAAAAAAATCATCTTAAAAAGTGGTGCAAATTCGTAAGAAATATAGGCATAATATTACTCGTTTTTAGGGGGAGAAGAAGAAGAAGGGACCTGTGGAAAAGAAGTTGACGTGGACTTGTTGCTTCTTTTATCTTCTTTTTTTATTATATCCACACTCTTCTACGTCTCCAACCTTACCATCATTTTCTTGTGTGCTTCTTGTGCAAACTGTGTGTTGGGATTTTATAAACACAAATACACAAATCACACGAGAGTTTAATTGGAGAAATTTTCTACGATTTCTGCTGATATTTTATCCATCTCATGGATTTTTTTTACATCCACTGCTGCGGTCCAAAATGAAAGAACGTTATTCACTATACATACAGTAAGTCCCCCGCATACAACCAAAATTGGGTTTTAAATTATTGTAGGGGATCATTAAAGGTTCAAAATAAGCGTGGTCATTTCCCGGAAAAGCGCTGGGAAACCTACGAATTTTCCGATTTTCTGTTTAACCTATGTTGATTTATTTCTCAATTTATAGCAATCGTAGGATATTGCGATTGGTGTCAAATTAAAGCTATATCAATGCTTAATATTATATATTAAAACCATTTTCCAAAATGCACTAGAAGGTGAAAATTCGGAAAGATTTTCCGAACACGCATTTTTCTTTCGTCTCCCATTTCCACAATATTGCATGGGACCACCTGGATCATCCCTTATTTTGTAGTTTTTTTAATCCCCTTTCATTTGGTATAGCACTTGGTGGGGAAATCCACTGGGAAAACACGCTACAGAATGATTTTCCAAAGTTAAGCACGTTTTCGCGTTGGAAGAAAAGAGATAAACGATTTCTCCTCTTTGATGTTTCTAGAATGTTCCCCTAGAAAAAAATTGTCCATCTCTTTTTCTCCAATGCGAAAATGTGCTTAATTTTGGAAAATCATTCTGTAGCGTGTTTTCCCAGTGGATTTCCCCACCAAGTGCTATACCAAATGAAAGGGGATTAAAAAAACTACAAAATAAGGGATATTCCAGGTGGTCCCATGCAATATTGTGGAAATGGGAGGTGAAAGAAAAATGCGTGTTCGGAAAATCTTTCCGAATTTTCACCTTCTAGTGCATTTTGGAAAATGGTTTTAATATATAATATTAAGCATTAATATAGCTTTAATTTGACACCAATCGCAATATTCTACAATTGCTATAAATTGAGAAATAAATCAACATAGGTTAAACAGAAAATCGGAAAATTCGTAGGTTTCCCAGCGCTTTTCCGGGAAATGACCACGCTTATTTTGAACCTTTAATGATCCCCTACAATAATTTAAAACCCAATTTTGGTTACATGCGGGGGACTTATTGTATGTATAGTGAATAACGTTCTTTCTGAGCAGTGAAATGTAAATAAATTCACCTATTTATTGAACCAATATTTCATTATACATATTGTTTTTTTTTATCTCTCTTATTAATTGCTGCATTATGGAATTTTATGCTGCAATATCTCATTATTAAAGTAGACTGGAAGGATTTGTCGCGAAAAGGGGTGAAGAGGTGTCACATAATAATTCAATAGTATAAGTATTGCAAATCCTTAATTTATTTTAATGAATTTATACGGTATGGCAGAAAGGATTAGTTTCAATGCGAATGGTGCAAATATTCTATTATATAGGCAGATGTTTATTTAATATTTTCAAATAATTTGTCTTTTGGGCAATGTACATAACGCAGCATAAGAAATTTTGGTGGAATGATTATTGCATATCAAATCAAAATTCTCCTTCTATTCCTTCTTTTACACGGTAATCAAAATAAATTAATAGGTCTTTTTAAATAAAAATGTGACAGAACCTTAAATTGCAAGCTAAATACGTGTGCCCAGGAATGTTTTCAAATCGATCCACTTTGTGCAACAAATCCCTTTAATTTATCAATTACATTCGCTGCTGTGATACATTTTCCCATTGATTGAGGTATTTTGTGAACCACTAAACCACACACTAAATGAATTTCAATCATGCAAGTGGATTGCATTGTGAAATCTCTCTCGAGGGGATTTGTGTTTGAAAATTGCAAAGAAAAAGTTCCAATTGTGGGTTAATTTGATACGTATTGTGTGTCGTCTAAAAAAGTTTTAAAATTTTTCGGTGCACTTTGCGAATCCAGTTGCGGTGTTATTTGCTGGGAATGCAAATGAATAAAATAATAAATGTGTGCACGTCTCTAATATCCCAAGAGAGACACAAGTTAGTTGCTATAAAAGCTGTATGTGATCAAAGGTAATTGGGTTTTTTCCAAGTTGCTCAGGTGGGCACCTGGTGGCAGCACCCGCCAACAGGTATTGGAGGAGAGACGCTCCTCGATTGTGCACACATACACATACCACGAAATTTCCAGTGAAGATCACTTTAAAATGTATGCGAGAATTATCATTTTATATGAGGAGACGCAGATGATCGCGTGTGGTGGTACGGAATTGCCTGACTTAATGGGCACCTAAGTAATCACACCTAGATCACAGGGGATCTCTGGGAAGCCGGAGAAGAGGTAACAAGTCGAGAATGTGTGGGGATTACTTAGAGATCATCTGTCTCTGTGTGCCATCTTTTTCCAGTCTCTCTTGCAAGCAGACATTTGTATGTAATGTACCAACATACAAAATGTGAAGATCATTCTGCGGTTAGCGTTCATAGTAGTGTTGAAATACTTCACTACTCACACGCGCAGCACTAATGAATTGAAATAGGTCTCGAAACATGTTACAATTGAGTGCAATTTTCCCTGGAATTTTCATCACAGAGATCTTTACAAAAAAAAGCACACAAAAAAGATCAACTTGCATCCCCTTTTCGTGAGAAAATCCACCATCTTTCCATAAATCGATACATACCTATAGTTGATTTTTTTCCACATTCAATCTTCAATGTTATCTAACTCCTTAACTATTTATATATTTATGCAAAAGATGATTAATTGTTTTCTCACATATTTTTTCACTTCATCTTTTTTCCCATCACAGATCAAATTGAGTGTGAATACACAAGAAGATCCCAGTGAATAGTGTGTGCGGTTGTTCTAACTAAAGAGATATAAAGAAATCATATAACTACATAAGTGAACGTATATAGCATTTTATTTTCATTACTTGGCACTAGAAGTGTTAAAAGAATTCATCTCTAAAATAATCTTAGTGAAGGAGTTGTGTGAGAAGAGAAAGGAATTAAGTGAATTGAGTGGATAAGTGATGTTACCGGCGATTAACCATTTGGATTACTCAATTTGTTCCTGATTTGCCACGCACTCTTAATACACACGCCCTCGACGGTTTGTCCCCAGAGCTGATTGACGGAATGGAGGAGACGTCATTGAAGCGAATATCGCGATGGAAATGGAGAAAATTGCTTCACACGGCGGCTTTTGTCAATTGGACAGCTGTAGTTCTACTGCTGTTTTTTGGCAGTATTCAAGGACAATATGTATCCACAGAAACTGCACCAGGACAAACAGGTGAGTCTAAGAATATTGTTTTATCATTAAACACCTTAAGCACCCAAGATGATCATTTAAACAGAAACGAATGTTTATTTTTGGATCATCACAAATATTACCAACAATGTTGCTTATTTGCTTCTTATTAAGATGGAAATATTCTGGATTTGAAAAATTCCCAGAAATACATATGAGTCATATCATTTCTTGTCCCAAGTGATACGAAAAATTGTGTTTGTCGAAAAAATCTAATTAATATTGCATAATTTATGTAGGACAAATTATAAAAGTTTAAAAGTGCGGCCATAATAGTGCTGAAAGCACTAATAGAATGAGAAAACTTTATTCTTACAAAAAAAAAGATTTTTTTGCGCTATCTATGGGAAGGATAGGGAGAAAAGAATAAGGGTAAGAGAAAAAAAATGAAATGGTAATAGAAGAAAGTCAATTTTAAATGAAGTCAATATTGTGAAGTGGGATGATTGGGAAAATTGTGTGAATATAGAAAAGGATTGTGCCAATGTCATCGTGAAATTAAATAGAAAAGGATATCTCTTGTGTACTTTGTTGTGAATGAAAGCAGTGAGAAATAAGGTGAAAGAGTTCTATATGAGAAAGAGAGAAAAAGGCGGGAAAAAATGAGGAAATAATCTCTTCATTTAAATGCACTCAAGTAGAATCTTCCGGTATTCTGTGCTGTGGCGTCTTTTCTGATTCTTCGTTGCTTTGGGTTTTACTGAGGTTTACATATTGGGGGTGTGTGGGAAGCGTGGGGGGGGGGGGGTGAGAGATTTCCCGCGGGGGAAATAATTACAGTGGCGCTGACAATTCCATTGCGGTGTACGTGGGTGACGTTCCCCGAAGTTGGGTTGAATTGTGTGAAGCAATGAATTTTATGTTAGAAATTTCACTTCCCCCATCCAACTGTGTTCTTTCATACATTGAGAAGAAAGTATTGGATTCGGGAAATCCTTAAACATTTATGTATATAGTCACTGAAATTGGTTATCAGTGTTAAAATACACTAAAACAGCTATAATTACACCATACTGTATATAAAGATAATAAAGATAATAATTCAGACATTCTGTTTTGATTGTACTGTACATAGTAAAATAATATACACACATATATTACAGAGATTACGTATTGTTTTTCTAATAAAATTAAACAATAAAATCTTGTATTTCGTTTTCTAATATGTATTTCGATACGCGTAAAATAATATAAGGGATGTTGCGATAAGGCTGATTGAGGGACCGCGAACTTGAAATAAGGAGGGTGGCATTTTGAATAAAGCACCAAAGTGAAAGTTGCTTCCAAAGTAATTGTGGGATTTAAATGGAAAATGAAAGATCGCTAAAGATTTTTCTTGGTGACAGAGCGCAAAAGTTTTCTCATCTTCTCTCCTTTATCCTTTTCTACTTTCTTCTACACGCCATTGAACCATCTTGTGAACCATCCCCATCCATTGAAAATTTCTTCCGCTTTTCCTATCATTGAATCCATACAGAAATTATACGAGAAGGAGTAAAAGGAGCACGATAGATGAGGGAAAGAGATTCAATTAATAATAAGTCATTTGATTGTCTTCATCTCTTTTTCTATTATATCTATTATAATCCTCTTTCTGTCAAGGAATCACAACATTTAATCTTTTATCATCTTCCATTTAATTGAGACACTGTAATATATTGGTGTGAGAAAATGGGGAATTTTCTTAATTAATTAAAAAACGCGTTTTTTGCTTTTTCTTATCGTTAATATGGTATAAAACAGTGAATTGTTTTTCTTCGAATAACCATTTGGAGTTTCACTCACTTGTTCCAATTGAGTTGGATTTTGTAGTGGAAAAAATTATATATTATATTACAGAAGATTAAAGAAGATGTTTCAATGTTAATTACCTTCAAAAGAGTCCTCTATTCAAGGTAATTTTTTTTTTTAATTTTTCTCCGTCACCCATTTTGTGACATTTTGCGGTTATACAAGTTAATTTCTTTACATTCAGATTTATAAAAGAAGAAAAAATCATTTAACTTCAAAGGAGCTTTTTATGCATTAATTTTCCATTTAATCGAAAAGGGGATTTTGTGTGGATTTTTATCATTTTACTCTATCTGAACTGCACGTTTGAGGAAGGAAAATCTACCCATTTGTTGAATAATCTATAAAATGGAAAAGAAAATGAGGAAGAAAATTCCATTAGACTTTAAATCTCATTCATATACGAGAAAACTTCGCCAATGCTTATTTGAGTTGGTTTTTTGAAATTGCATTTCAAAGTCATAAAAAACATTTTTTTTGCATTTGAGGAAGAATGAAGCTCAAAGATCTATAGAAGGATATGAAGAAAAAGGTTTTTTTTCTATTTAAATAAAAATATAAAGTTCAAATATTTTTCTCTTTACTGTATACTTCATTTTTCATACATTAATTTTAATTTGTGAAGAACTAAAATTCTTTGCAATTTATTTATTTGATTGTAAATTTCCAATTTGCCTATATACACTTCATGTTATCCTTCATTGCAATATGTACATAATGTATGTATAGCTGATTATGCACTCTGTACCTCATTTCATTTCAATATACAAAAACATTTCTTGTTTAAATTCTTTGTCATGTCTATTGAAGAAAGTGCTTTTGTCACGTTTTCATGCGAAAATTGTGACATATTGACACGTTCCCCAAGAGAAGGTATAAGAATTTTGAATCTTATGATGATACCTTCTTCCAAATAAAGTCAGCTAATTCACGTTTTTTTTTTTGTAAGCAACATAAAAAGATGTTTAACAAAAAAGATATTTTTTTATCTCTCTTGACTTTTCATTTACTTCAATAACTTTCACTCTGAGGTGACAATTTCTTCTTATTCATTTCCTCATTTTATCCCACTTTATTCATTGTGATTCAGTGAGATTGAGAGCGAGAAAGAGCATGAATAATAAATTTACGTGTACCTATATGTATTTTTCATTAAAAAAAAAAGATATTCGCGGTTTAAAAAAGAGACTTCCAAGAGCCGATCAGTAGGTCAATATTTGACCTAGAAAATCAAAGCTATAAGCGCCGAGTCTTTTCCTCCTTCTTCTTTTCTCACTGTACGAATAAATTTTCAACAGCGGTCAGCAAAAATATTCAAACTTCTTTGTTACATTTTTTTTCGGACATATGTGACTTATTTCTTACACAATTCATACAGGCATATTCTAGGTCATAACTCTCTTTCGTCTCTCTTATCTAGTATATAACATACCCAGGTGAGAATTGGGAATAATTATTAATAATGGATAATTTGGAGATGCGTATTGTAAATGAAATGTAATTAATAAAATATATTCTCACACCCATAAGTCTATAAATTAGCTATCTAATTTAACAGAATACAGTAATAATTTTATTGAAGCATAAAAGGACATAAGGCATGTGGCACGCAAATAAATTTTATTAATTTATCAATTTGTTTATTCTATTTGAAATATCATCAAAGTATATGAATTAAAATGGTAAATATTCAGGAAATAGAACTATACCTATATTCCGATTTTATAATAAAAAAAGCAAACGATACATATTTGTGTATTAGCTCGTTCTGATCTTTCTGTGGGGAACCTTTTATACACAACATATCAAAGATTTGTAAAAATATGCGTTTTAACATGTAATATACATTGGTAGGTATATATTATACTTTCAAGATTGCGAGAAAAGTTGTCTGCAACTTTTTAGTTGTTTTTAGTTACAATGTCTGCTGTCGCATATGAATTTAATTTTTATCTAACCTGTAATTTCACTGGTTTAACGTCTTAATCTACCACAGAAGTTTTAAATATCTTTAAAGGAGTAGGTATTAAAAAAAATAAACTGAAAAGACTCTTGGTGTCCGAAAAAAAGATAATATTTAATTTTCATGAGCTTATGCGTGTTTTGGTGTTTAAATGAGTGAGAAGAGTAGGGAAAAAAAGAGAAAGACCATTCAGCGAACAGTGAATAATAATTAAATTGACGTGCAAAATGAAATAAAGTAGGTACAAAAAAAATGTTGGAGAAAAAAGAATTTTTTTTTATAAAAAGATAACCCACATAAATAATGCTGAAATGTGCAAACAATTGCCATTTAGTTTGTTGTTGCATTCTCATATATACATACATATTAGTGAAAGAGAAGTAGTAAGGGAACTACAAAAAAAGGTAGGACCGAGGTATAAAAAATGCAATTGCTAAACACTGTGTTTTTCTCTTGTACATTCTACAATATTAGTGTTTGCGGCATAAAATATGTGGAGTCGTGGTGGCAAAAAAATAGGGAAATTCCATACGTCAGTCCTTCCCTGTCTGTGTCAGTCTTGCCTTTTATGTGCTGTGTATCACAGTGTATGTATCACTAAATTCACTCTCAGAAATAATACTAAATTGTTGACAATGTGCAACAATTGCAAGAACAACCAACAATCTGGCGGCTAATATTTTTCTTACTTCATTTTTTTTCACCTCATATGAGTCTTTTGTAACACTATTCTCCCATAGATTGAGTTCTGTTGTGCTTTAATTTTTGCTAAAAAGGGGCGTTTGGTAATTTTATTTGGAGTGCTTGGGGAACGCCGTTTAGTTGTGCAAGAAGAGTCTCTTGTACATGGATTTAGGTGTTAAAGAAGATTTCTGGAGAGAAAAATTTATATGTGAGGATGGGAGCTAAACTGAAAAGAGCATTTCCAATTCACTCAAATGACCTTTAAATATTCGCCAATAGATTCAATTATCACGGCGCAACGTACCTCACGTTTTCCCTATATCTCCCGGGGCAATTAATTTTTTTTTCTTTATCCAATTTAAATAATCACTAATTCGTTTATAAGCTTCCATCACGCAGAAGCTTTAGCATCGGCATTATGATATTTTTTAACTATCACTATATATGATACATAAATACCTAGATATATCGACTATGTTGTGGACATTTTTTTCTCTATGTAATACGATTAGTTGGGAAAAAAATTGAAAAGGGTGAGATGAATGTTGTTAGTAAAATAAAACAACTCAAACTGATTGCAAAATAAAATGCAACCAGAGTTGCCAATGGCAAAATTTGAAGTAGCAGAAGAGAAATTGAGGCACTTTCCTCAAACCCACTTTAAATCTGCTGTAATTGACATCTCGTGTTCAAGTGCTCAGATGAATCAATTGATTTTCAATACAGGGAGAGGAAGACGCGGATGCTTTTAAGTACATAATTTCAGTATAGACATTATAGAGATCCATCAGCTTAATCTGTAGTCTTTTGACAATATTATAAACTTTTATTGAATAAGTTTTCTTGTTTTATAATCTGCTGAAGTCACTTTGTAAGTTTTTCTTAAGAAGTCTGCGCTTCTCTTAAAAGCAACCTGAATATAAAAACGCTTAATTATAAAATTCATTCTATTCTAGCGTCAGGTAGAAAAACTCGGAAATTGTTTGAAACACTGCATTTCATTTGCGAAGAGATGGCCACTGAACTTCTAATGAAAATTTAACAGATAAAAAACTCTGACTTTACATGTCTTCAAAATTTCAGAGAATTCCTTCAATAGATTCATGAGCAATGGAATGTTTTGAATGAACCACTTACTTCTTACTTTCAAGTTCACAAAACAACAGAATGTAATTAACAAATCTAAAATTAAATTCAATTCATTACTTCATTCATAAACCCATCGTGTATCCTCACGTATTTTTAAACCAATTAAAAGTATTACGTACAGTTTTAATAATCCACTGAAAGTAAACTTTTCCGCGTTCATTTGCTTGGTTTTTAAAACAACTTCCACCTAAGTGATAAAATTGCTTTTAAAATGGTGTTGATAACAATGAATATTTATAGAAGATTTTGCATTATAGTCTTTCTATTTGGAGGTCGTAGAATAGTTTTATAATAAACAAGTGTACAGCATAGATAAAGATATTCTAAATAAAAAGAATTGTATATTTGATTCAAAGAAATTGGCAATAAAGATTTTATATTATTCCTTATTTATCTACGTCAACTTGAATTTTATTCGCTTCTTGTTCACCTTACCGGCGTCAATTTATATATGTGCAAAATCACATATTCTATCTCCTTCAGCCCATTGTTTGTACTGCTGGGGCTTAATGATGATAATTGAAATGAAGTAGTTGTAGAAGTAGTAGCGACTAAGCATTTACAAAATGCTACACCGAGAGTGCCTTTTTGGGAGAATGGCTATGTGAGTATAAAAGTTAGGAGAACTGCTTCTAACAATTATAAGGGGTAGGTGGGTACAGACGATGATGAGAATTCTCGAGAATTTATTTTATTATACCTTACCATTTCACTGTGCTTATAACATATTTTATTCCATAAAGGTGTTAACATGTGTGTGTACACAACAATAAAAGGTACATTACATTTTATTTTATAAGATTGAAAAGGATAAGAGATGTGATCATGATGTAAATTTCTTTCGTAGGAAGGTACAAAGTTTTCCTTTTCCTTCTTTACTACTCCGCAAAGTGGGATAAAAATGCTGAAAATATTTCAATTCTTTATAGTTTTGAAGTGGGAAAATGCGCAAAATTTTCTACAAATTTTGAGAATCATTCAGTTTCTCCATGTTAAAATTCATTACTCAAGACATGATTTGTTGATTTTTAGACATCTTAGCGAACGTTGAAAATTCAATTTTGCTAATAGTTTCAAAATTGTTAAATTCTCTCTAGTCTTTCTTGTCTTTTAATTAATAACAATAATAATAATTAATTTCTCTATTTTTTTTTAAATTTAGTTATAGTGTGGTTTATTGATTTTAGTGATATTGCAGAAGCAAGCATTTATTTACGTATGTATATATGTATACACGTTCTGTACAGCACAAAAAGTTTTAATATATTATGGGTTTCTTTTGTGGGTTTACCATTCAAACTTGTGTAGATTGGGTGGGTCTATAAAAAACAATATTAGGCCAAGTTTTCTTCAAACCAAATAATTTACTCTATTGGGTATAGTATAGGAGACATATAAAGAACTATACGAGGAGTAGAGAACTACTCAGGGTAAAGTTGTGCGTTGAAACTTTTCTCCATCAAATCTTAATTTACAATTCAGAAAAGTTTTTTTGAGTAAAATTTATCTCAATTCTGCTTATTTCCTTCTCACAAAAAGAGACCACTGCATGGGATGGGTAAATGTTTTCTGTTTTGAAATTTAATTTAATTTAATTATTTAGCATAACATATACTTATATACTTAAGTTATTTAATTGCAAAAAGCCATTAGGAGGCAAGTTTTGCACTCAAAAGTCATGTTAGCAATATAGGAATGATGATACAAACTAAAGGGGAACTTCCTCATCCATTTGACGTGCGTCCTTTAAAATTACATTTTACGTACAAAGTCCATTTATTTTATAACTTCTCTATGAGGCAGTATCTAACTCCTCAGTGTGTATGCAAAATCGTGACTTCCCAGATTTAAAACATCATTTGTTAACCTTTAGCTGGGATGGTAATATGTATAGAAAAAAAATCATTCAATGAGAAAGAAGATCGAGTGATATCATCCTCTCGTTTCACTTTATTGATTTAAACAAAAGGTACTGTGTAACATTTAAATACATTCCTGACATAAAAATAATGTCGCTTCGTTGTCTATTCGAACTAATAAAAAAATACTTTTTATTTTTTTAAATCTACGAATCATAGATATTATGTTTAACAATTTTTTGTCATCATACGCGCCGTTATTTTTGATATAGGTACCAATCACAGGGATTTTAGCTAAAAAGATGTCTTTTGTTGTGCAAATTGATTTTTTCCATATATTAATTTCTTTGAATTCAACAAACGAAACGGGGAATTGAAAAATAAAAGAGCTTACAAAAAAGGTGTTTGATTGAGATGAACGAAAAACATTCCGCGACCGAGCTAGAAATTAAATTGATGAATTGAGGTACCTACATAATACCTTGTTGAATACTTTTCGTTTTATATTGCTGTCTGACAAACCAGCTATATAATGATGATCGCTATATACTATAAAGTGGGAGAATATAAATAATTTATAATAAAATTTATATTGAAGACCCATCCTCGACTGATGTATATTCAATACATTTTTTTCCGTGTGTGTGTGTGTGTGTGTAAAAAAAAGCTCAGAAGTAGAAAAAAAGACGAGCTTTGGCATTGAATTTTCTCTCTGTTATGCTCAGACACTGAAACGACTTGTTTGTTGGTGTTGAACGATGAAAAAATAAATATCGTGATTTTAATGTGAGTGTTGCAATTTTCAATGTCAATGACAATTAAGCATTATGGTGTTGCAAAAGAAAAGTTTTTCCTTGGCATTATAATTATTTTGTAGTGTGCTAATTATTAGGTCAAAGTAGAACTACCTAAGATTTCTTTAATAAGAGTGCTACTTCTCGATTATTCTATATACATATCTTCATTACATTATGGAAAGCTTTTAGACAACTAAAAGCGATTATGGAATGTTTTTTAAGAAAGACATTTTAGAATTTATATCTTCATATTTCATTGTCATTGAAAGACTTTAACAAAAGTTAATTACAATGAAATGCCTAAGAAATCCATTGTCAGAGCTATTAAACTGATTTATTAGGTATCCACAAGTAAGAACTCAACTGCGAATGACTTCGCGCTCTCCTTTGCTTTTATTTTTATTTTACTGATCATATACACTCACAGAATCGTTCTAAACAAGTAGAATCTTACAAAGCAGGTTATACACAATTTTGGGTGTTTCTTTTTTTTCATATATCAAATATGGGGGATTTTAGTCACAAGATCATTTTATGGGAAATCCCCCAGAGATGTCTTTCTTAGAAGATGTTTTTGCGGTAAGGTGCCACGAAAGAAAGAGACAAGAATGTAAAAAGATAATAAAAATAGCGTGAAACGACCGGTTTCTCAATATTTGCTGACGTTAATTTCCACCTTTTAAAATCAAATGAATTCAAATAAAGAACCTCATGCAAATATCTAAATGCACACACATGAGAATATTAAAAAACAACATACGCTAAGGAATTCTTCATTTCGGTGAAGAAAAATATTTGATGGTCTTATATGAATTTTCTGTGAGCTTTACTATATTTGCAAAAAAAATATAACTTACCAAAAATCTTACTATGTTGCGTGTACCTATTTCATAAAGAATATTTTATTTCCTCTAAAACTGACTCAAACACATAACTTTATGTAAACTATGAGGAAGATATTACTTACCTTCATTTTAACTACATACACTTAGGTACTCACCTCTACTAAATTGAAAATTATGTGAGAGGCATGATAAGCAGTCTTATACGTGTTTGCCATCCCAAGATTAATATGCCACTAAATGCTGCAAACATTAAGAAATAATGAGTCATATTGAATGCGAAATCTGTCGATTAAAAAGAAATATATGAAAATAATAGATAAAGACATGTAGTTAGATGAAAAGCAAAAACAAATTCAGGTGTATAAATATTTTCAATTTAAAAGAAAAAATGACTAAAAGAAATATTTAAATAATGATTTACGATTAGTAGGTACATAGAGCGCTTAGAGCATTACCCGCATTGCCAGATGAAGCACCTTCTTTTAATATATAGAGATAATTAATAACAAGCATTGACGTAATTAATTACCTTATCTTATTACAAACTACTTAAAATAATAATTTTGACATTTATTTTGTTCTTCAATAAATAATTACATAAATTTTTAATGTGGTTTAATTGCCCATTTCATTAATTCTCAATCAATTAATTCTTTTATTTATCAATGTATAAAATTAGTTAGTAATTACTCATGAAGCTTGATTTTTCAATTTACCTTTCAATTTTAGTTTTTAACAAGCATTCATATTTTTTTTAAGATTGAAAAGTTTTCAAAGTAGTTAATGAATTATGCGATTTTGATTTGTGTACAATTTCATTTTAATTTCTACGATGATTTATAGTAGGAAAGGTGTGACAAGCATACGAAATTTCAGACATATTTCTAGAAATTCTAAATAAGCAAGTTGACAAAGAATTCATAACATTTCTACAGAAGCATTTTGTAACATTATAGAAAATACAGGTAGTGCGTAGAATAACTTCCTTATACGTTGTTGACAAAGCGGAATGGTTTGATTTATGGCGGAATCTTAACACTCTGTTCAACTTCCAAGTATCTCGAATCTCCTACGCCTTCCATCTTCATTTTATTGCTTGTTTATTAATTGTCATCGTGAACTTTCCAAGTTATTCAAATACATGGCAAAAGCTGCCGGGTACTGGGTGCTAAATGGCAAAAATATTTCCATAGTTTAAATAAGTGAGAAACAGAGATGAAAATATTATCTTTCACAGCTCTAAAAGAGATTCCTAAAAAGTTAATGTTTAATTCAATACCATAATACGAAAAAAAAATCTGAAATTAGGTGATTTTTTAATGTGAACTTTATGTTTTTATGGGTTCCATCTCGTGAAAAATTCTTCTGGGGGGGGGGGGTTCGGCAACTTTTTTAGTGAAATCTCTGGGATTTGCTTTATTATTAAGTATTTTTCTTTACGACGTGCTATATTTTTGTGTTTCATTTGAAATCTTAATGGATTATTGCATTAAAATCTAATCAAATTACCAATCTTTCCTTATTTTTCTCTTTTTCTCACATCACCCCAAATGCGCTGTTGGGATTTTTTCTTCAATGTAATTTGCTTGGTTTTATATGAGTTTCACGAAATTAAATCAGCAACAATTATTTTCAGCATTTTCCAATTTTAGGTTTCAAAAATTAAATTTCACTGGCAATTTAATGTTTGACAAAAACGGAAATCATCCAAAAAACCTCTCTGGAAGGAGAGAAGAGAAAAATTATATTGTATTTTGAATTTGTGATGTAGACCAAGAACAAAGGAATATTAGAGTTTTTCTAAAAGTTTTGTGTCTCTCCTAGTTTGTTTCAGTTTTTTTTTATAGTTATTGTTTAAAAAAAAATAGTTGCAAACAACTGTAAGAGACACAACACAGACGAGGTTTTCTTTCTTTTTTCCTTTTAATTAAAATGTGACCCACTTGACAATGTCACGATTTTATTTTATTTTCTCATACTCATCTCCCTCTCCTGTGGCATTCTTCTTGGGTTTATACTGAATGAGATTACGAAAAAGGAGATGAGAAAGAACAAATACATGTTATATCTTTTCTTTATCAGCGTTTTACGATCTGCAAGTGTTTCCAAATTGCAAATATTGCAATAAAAATTTACATATTATTGGGGTTGCTTGGCGAGAACTCGCACAGTACAATTACTTTCAATTAAGCTTATTTGTCTGGCAAGTGCCGGGATGTTATTGCTCTCCCCTAATGGGGTTTTTCTTTTCTATATACCTGTCCGCAAATGGATTTTGCTTTAGGTACACCTCATAGCAAATTAACCGATACTTTCCAAAAAAAAAAAATCTCCAACTTCCGTTGTGTGACTATGAAGGGAAAATGACTTGGAGAATGATAATTTGCTGAAAGAAAGGCAAAGAGAGTGAAAATCATTAGCTCAAATGAGAGACAAAATGGTTTAGAGAGAAGTTTTTCTTCCGTCATCATTTTCACTTTTGTACAAATTCACTTCTCTCATTTTTTTATAACATTTTCATTCTTTTAAAATGAATATCAATAAAATTGACAGCATATAAGAAGGAAATTGAATTTTTGTGTGGCGAAATGGAAAAAGTTTTCAAGTGGTTTCCCGCACAACTCTGCATAATCATTTTCCAATGTGACTCTTTTGTCTATATATATTTCACTGTTGTCTACTTTTATATTTTGCAAAAACATCCAAAATGCCATAAATAATAATTTGTATTAAATTGCGACACAGTGTAGCGTGTCGTCCTCTCAATATGTGCCATATTGGATGATTTTTCACAATAATAATGATAACGGAAAGTCATCACGTTTCACATTAGACTGATTTCCATTGTGATGGGGGAGAGTGAGATATCTGTGAGCAAGCGGAAAGAGTAGGATGGATTGTCAGATGATAATATGTACAAAAAATATAATAATACATTGTAAGTAATCAGTCAGCTAATATATAGGTAAATCACTTCCGATTTTATGTCAGTGGATCATTATCATTCAACGTTTTGAGGTTTCTCATTTTGAATTCTAAAGCATTTATATAAAATTTGGTTTTATGAATGCTAGTTCAATATTATTTTCGACACGCTTGTGGTGCATTAGTTTTTTTTAAAGATTCTTATTTTTCTTTTACAGAATAGCTTTTTTTTAAAATTCTTGAAAAATACCTACATACAATTTCTTATTTGCGGTTATAAAAATTCCAAGAGCGAGAAAAAAATTATTCCACGAAGTAACATGCAAAACATTGTCAACATTAGTTGATAGGAATTTAAAATGAGTTTAAGCATTTTTTTCTCACTCTTTTACATCACTTCAAAGTTCAAGTTTAACACATAAAAAGCCCACTGATTTCATGAAGCGTGAAAACCCCTTGAAGTGACTTTCATGTGCTTCAATATATGTATATCAATTTGTAGTGAAATATTGCAAGCTCAATTGATGGAGAGGAGGGTACGCCCGGTCACCAGGCGTCTCCATTTGATTTAATATTTTACATTACATGAACTCAATTGTGCACGGTGCATCATGATTTACGACCACATAGAGAGGGATTTTGGGGGGCAAGATCGATTGTGATAAAATAAAATCCCATGGGATTAAAGAGAAAAAAAATGTTAAAACATTTTCAATTTCCAGTCATTTTGATGTCGTCAGCTGTGCAAGAATTCGATTTTTGTGCTTGCACTCTCGGCAGCAAATCGCGTGTACTTGCAATAAAATGCAAATGATTTTGAAAATGCCGAATGCACTTCTGTCTCACACAGCACAATTGTGTTGAGATTTATTCTTCACGTACATTTTGCTCAATGGGTGGGTGGAATGATTAAATAAATTACCTATTTTGGTCAATGATTGCCAATTCAGATTTGCTCTTTTTTTTTTCAAAAGACGAAATCCCAGTGGAAAACTACATACACTAGATACATATTTATATGTATTAGTTATATAGTTTATCTATTTTTCGTTAATTTAGCTAATATTTTACTCCATACAGAGGGTGGCTTGGGATGAAAATAGATTTGATGAAAATTGGAGAAGGATAGTGGAGCGGAATTAAAATGATTGATAGTTGGGGAACAATGAAATATCCCACCCAAATTTCTCATGTTTCCTTTTATCAGTTTGCCGCTGAAAATTAAATTTTGATGTACATAAATATAGAGAATTTATGCTTGTCTATGGCTTTCGTCAAATGAACATTTCATGCCATTCCATCGTTATTGCGGGAGACTAAGGAAAGAGGCCCTTTGGAGAGGGTGCGGAAACACGTTAAATTAATTTAGTGAGGGTGGAAATGCGTTGTACAGAAGGAGGAAAGTTGTAATAATAAAGTCATATACCACCCTATCGATATTTTCTCTCTTGCTTTTTGGAGTACCTACCTATATACTTCTTGTGGAAAACAGCGTGAAAATTAATTACAATCGGAAATTGTTCATTCGAAATCGCTTTTAAGGAATTTTCTTATTGACAACGTATCGCGTATCATAATGTATATAAATATTTATTTAGTATACACGTTATGTACCTACATATTCAGTTTTTCTTCGTTTTACCACGCAATTAGTAGGTATTAGATACATTTTTTTTCGTTTTCAACACAGCTCATGGGGAACATGAAGCATTCCAGTGAGATGGAAAAATTTCACTAAATTGCTTCTTATTTTCTTATGTTACGTACATGTACGTACATATCAATAATTCACATATTCGAGTAAATTGTACAAATGAAACATAATTTTTTCATAACTGCACTCAACTTCAACACACACGGGGTTTGGTAGAGCTTTTTAAACACAAATGGTGTATCCATTTAGAGCAATTACAATAGATGTGATTCACCAGTAGCATAGTAAATATTGCAACTTTACTTATTCTATTGAGACAACACTTTCTTTCTTAAATAACAATCTTTCTTATCTTTCTATTTATTTAAATATTCATGTAGGTACATAGAACGTTATATAGATAGTATAAAAAGCATATTATACAATAAATTTTCTGATATTGTCCTTGGTTTCGTATTTTACTTTGAAGTTCCTTCAATAGGTATCAATCAAAGCTTTTCAACTATTAAAGTTCCTCTTTGGTTATTTGTATGTAATAAAAACCCTGGGTGTAAAATGTGTGTGTGTTTGTGATCAATTAGTGTAAATGATAGATAAAAAAAGCGTGCAATTTAATAGCTCTTGGCTTAAATTTTCACTCTCAAATGGACAGCAATTGAGTGATTTTTTGCTCTCATTTTCTCTCCTTCTTTCACTGACTCGAGTGCAATTTTCTTTATCATATAACATCTATCTCCTTTCCCTTCATACACTGCCTACACTCAAAGAAATCCCTTTCTCGAGAAAAAAAAACAAATCAGTGAAATCTATGTAGGTATTTCCTGTTGTAAAAAAAATACATCTCAAGAAATAACTCTTGGAATTACTTTTACATTCTCGAGAGTCTGAAAAGTCATGAAAGAAACGATATGAGTCAAGCAATCTTCTGAATGGAACCTCGATGGAACCAATGAAATATCTCTATTTAAATGGAAATCAGCTATTGTATTGCCCAAATATTTCAAGTGGGTTTTAGTCTTCTTCGTCATTGTTTTTCTTTTTCTTCAATATAAATTAAATTTACCTTCCCAAAAGTTTTTTCTTTGCTAAGCTTTTTATTGCTGAAAAATATGTGTATTTTTTGTGTTCTTAATTTAGTAATGAAGACGAACTTATTGTGAATGTACCACGATTTCTGTAGGCAGGAAATTACAATCAATTTTTCATTACATGAATTCTAATTCTTTATTTGTTTGAAGATGAATTTGAGAAATAATTTATAAAATTTTCACTTTTGGTACAGGATAATTTATTATTGTGTACATTTACTAAATTTAGTTAAGCATAATCTATGCTGTAAATTACATAATATAGCTAGTAACTATTTATAAGAAATTATCTTTAAAAATGCTTTAATAATATCGTTTGATTGCAGAATTTTTATAAAGCGACTTCTCGTCAAAATCTACAGGGAAAAATTTCCACACCTCATTTATTAATTTAATATTATTTGGTTCAAAAACGATCATTCATTCATGTGCAACTTCTAAATATAAGTAACCTAAAGTTTGTAAACTGAAAGTTTAAAACAAGAATTCTAAATTCTACCTACACACCTATCACGTGTTTTCTTAGCTTTCAATATAAATTTTAAATATTAATTTTATATCAGTTATGTATAGCAAAGTTTATACACAATTTTCTTTGCTTATGTTCCCGAAAGTCTTTCTACTCTGACTTTCTTCTTCTTTTGCTTTTCATTTTCTGCAAGAGAATTTTATCAAGCATCACAAATTTCTTGTAGTGTGTATTGTGCCTCTTCGTGAATAAAATTTGGTTCGATAGTACTTTCTTCTGTTCTTATGGTATATTAACTATATTCCATTGTTTTACCATCCTCCTTTCTTATATATGTACATATATATATTTTTAATTCACTGCCAAGAGACGGTGTGGATTGTATGCAGAAATTGCAATTCATTAGAATGAGACAGTATGGAAAGGGTTTTTGCCGGCTTAGAGTGAAAAAGAGAATGAAAGAAATATACAAGAGATGTGTATGAAAATGGAAAAGAGGCCGTGGGAATCGTAACTTTCTATGATCATCTCTCTTGTCCTCTTCATCATCATCATCATCGAGCGCACACGCTCTTTTTTAACACCCAAGACCAACCATAAGATGCCAAAGATCATATACACGATGCGCTTCTTCGCAAACTCTATCTGTGAGTTTTTTTGTGCCCTTCTATGGTTGGGGTTTCACTTACAAATGCCACCTCTTGACTTTTATTGTCTCATACAATGGTGTGTGTGGACAAATCTATCAACAAATTTTACACTGCTATATGACTCTCCTCCTGGGGTGAAGTGTAGCGGAATAAAGTTGAGTGGAGTAAGAAATTAAGTGTGAAAAGGCAAAAAAGTTGAGATAGAAAATTATGTGTCCAAGATGTTTAAGAATATTAATTGCCTTGGGAAGTGTGAATTTCGTCTCATTCACCCTGCACTGTACCACACCATGGTGAAAAACTTTTATGGTGTTCCTCTCAAACTAAAATCACGTTTGGGACATTAATATTTAAGTTTAATTTTATTTGCAACACAACACGATAATTTCTCGCTTGTGTCTTGTTCACTTGGGTACTTTTGTGCATAGTCTCTACTAAATGATATTGTGGTGCTTCTGGGGCATTTGAAACTTTAACGCTTTTGCTTGTAAATGGGAATGGGAGAAAATTAAGGTGGACAGAAAGTGTTTGGGCAAAAAGATGGTATTTATATCTGAAAATTAAGCTATGGTAATGACTTAAAAATCCCCCAACTTGCATTACACAGAGATTAATTAACTCACTAATGGCCTTTTTGAGAACAAAGGATATGGAGGAAAATTTTAATTTGAAATTAATGAAAATGTCCGCGTGCTTTGCTTAATGGTGAAAATCTCATAAATATTTCAACGTGATAGCCTTATGGAAGTGATAGGCAAAGAAAATATAACAAAAGCAAGCTTTTCACCATGATATGCTCTACATTAGCATAAAAGTTATCAATGCAGAAATATAGGTACATTGCCAAAGGACAGATTAAATTAAGAATTGACATTATAATCTAAAAAATTTAATAGGGTTCTGAAATTAAGAAAAAAATGGTTAAAAGCAATATATTGTTAATCATATCCTAAAATAATTTATCCCTAATAATTCTTTCTTCTACTAAAATAGATATGCTTTTATTAAATTTACCTATTTAACTATTTACCATAGTTCTTCTAGAGGTAAACCTATAACTGATTTAAATAATTAGTCTATAATAGAGGAGAAGCAATATCTATTCCTTTTCGTTTACACCATAGAAAACTTTTGTGATTTCAACACGTGACTCGCGAAAAAGACAGAACGAAGATTTCATGCTGTAATAATCATTCGTAACATGTTTCTGTCATTTCTTTTCCATTTTATTGGAGTTTGAGACTCTTTATCGTTATTCTTCTTTTCAGACTTCCACGTGAAAAGCCCACTCAATTATTGTGTCTCTTTCACTTACTGTGACAAAATTGACGACGAAGAAATTGATGATAGCAATAGACGCATCCGTGCTTCTCACAAAAAAGGGGGAAAACTTTTCAATTTTATTGAGTAAAGTTGGAATGGGGAAAGTGATTAAATTGTCACACACCTTATTTAGGATAGAAAAATAAGACACGTTTCAAGTCATGCGTAATTTATGCTGTAATCTTATAAAAGATATATATGTATGTACCTATGTCTGTATTATGTAGGTATGTGTAAGATATATAACTTTCTTAATATTGTGAATCAGATCCCAATAAGATTTACTCAATTCCTTTAATCAAGAGTTTTTTTATACATATTTTTCAATAAATTTAAAATTTCAGACGTGAAATTATAAATATGTTGATTAAGAACAAACGCTAGAGAGCTTCAATTTGGTTGAATTGAAATGCTTTTCTTGGCTAAGCAAATCTTCAACAAAACTTATCATTCTATTAAGTTCATATTATTAAATTACATCGACATTTGACTATGCCTAATTTGCAGCACACACTGAGCAATAAATATACTATTTTTATCTTCACTAATAAATACCAATTCAATGCAAATTACCTATTACTACTTTTTTTTCAATAGATTTAGCACTAACTTAAAGGTAATCTATGTTTTTTTTAATAATTCAATTTTTGCAACACGCAACACTTTAATGAGGTCTCTGATGGATATTGTTGAAATTTTTTTTTAAAATTGTTTACAATTTTCACTTTCCATTATGTATTAGTTTGATGGTATCCTAGTTTTCATCGTATAAAGCTAAGAATATTTGTTTTTATAAAATTCTTTTTATTTTAAAGACTATAACCACACGTATGGGTGCTATTGTTGTCTACATGAGATAAAAAAATATTTTTCATATGAAGATTAAGAACTCTTTCTATCTTGAGAAAATAAAAGTCATACTCTTAAAGCTTAACCATACTTCAGCGTCAAAAGACGCTGTTCGTTGTTTTTTCTCACTTGCTCCTTGTCAAATTGTATCGCGCTGTCACTGTCACACAAGAAAGGCGGTTATATAACATAGAAACCGCGTTTCTTGTTTGACAGTGACAGCGCAATACAATTTGACAAAGAGCAAGTGAGAAAAAACAACGAACAACGTCTTTTGACGCTGTTGCTTGGTTAGGCCTTTAAGCTGTACCCAAGCAACAGCGTCAAAAGACGTTGTTCGTTGTTTTTTCTCACTTGCGCCTTGTCAAATTGTATTGCGCTGTCACTGTCAAACAAGAAACGCGGTTTCTATGTTATATAACCGCCTTTCTTGTTTGACAGTGACAGCGCAATACATTTTGACAAAGAGCAAGTGAGAAAAAACAACGAACAACGTCTTTTGACGCTGTCGTATGGCCAGGTCTTTACAGTACTTACATAAAAAAAACGATACAATTCTAAAATGATTTAAGGTTGATTATTTGCCAACTTAAGTGAGTCTTTCACTTCATTCTCGTTGATTTTCTGCACAATTTGTGAGATAATTATATTTATATGCAAAGAGAGGGTTTTGAGACAATAACTTAATCCATGTCTCTCACGCGAAGTAGAATACTAAATGAGATAAAATTCAATATGACTTTCAGTGTGAATTTTTCTCAAAGTCTTCTCCTTTCTTGACATTTTACTAAACCAACAAGAGCGAAGATTAAGAAATTGTTTGCAATTCTTTGCGATGCGTCTCTATGATATGAAAAAGGTATAAATTGAGAATAAAGTGAAACACTGCAGACAAGAATTTTCATAATATACATATGTTCCTACATACATAATGCATGGATAGTAAGTACAGTGCAAATTGTTGTAGTTTTCGACATTCTAATAATGACTCTCATACGTATGTATATATAGAGGTGATCTTGTGAGGTATTTAAGGCAAGGCAGCAATGTTTGTACATTCAACAATTTTCTTACAATGGGCAACAGTCACGTCACAGAGAAACAGTTAAGTCTTGGCACGGCTTAATGAAGAATAAATGAATGAGGTGGCGGTTTTGCCATGGAGGGAATTACATATCACCAAGAAATGATCGTCTGTATATAATCGTGTAGGGGAAAATTCCATATTTTCCCCACCATACAATGTATTTAATAGTACAGAGAGACAACTTGTATCATCCTAAATATGCAAATTGTATTAAAATTATGATCATGTGCCGATATCATGTGATCCCGCATTGATCTTATGTGATCTCGTACCGGAAAAATTCCTCCACTCTTGCTTCTTTTTACCCATGAATGAAGCACGTTGACTATACCTTTGACTCAATTCAACTATAGTGCTTTTTTATGTACATATATAGACACCTTTTTTTCTCTGATTGTATAGTGAAATAAATCTCTCTTTTTCTCCTGCATTTGACTTTCACACTCTCATAGTGCGCCTGTGTTGTGCGTCAAAGAATGAGGTGAGAGACCGACAAGCTATACGATCGCTGTATGTATGGTGATCATGTTCCAATCGACAGCTCCAAGAGTTCATTGCCTCTTTTCTCACAGTGTTTTATTTTTTTATTCAATTTAATTCATTTACAACTCTCGGTCGCTGAGGTAATTGTTGACTTTCATAAAAATTTTTCGTCATCTTTCACTCAACTGGTTTGTTTATATGACTGTTTGGTACTTTCCTTGTCGTAACTTTAGTATTCACCGCATATTAAGACACATTATTCCACACATTTTCCACGTGCAATAGTGTTAAGGGTGCTAAATGAAAATATGCTATAAAAAGTAGTATTATTTAGAATGACTATATATAGGTTTTGCAAACTTAACACCTAAACAGGGTGAATAATCTTTTACAATTAGCATTGCTTTGCAAAATAGCATTTATTTATTGGTCTAATACCGGTATCAATAAAATTGACGTTAAACAATTTAAAAAAAAATGAAATATATTAGAAAATTCATAATTTAGGGTAAGGTCATAACAGACGACAAAATAATATAATTTTAATTATTTTATTCTGTCGATCATTAAAATGGATTTAGATAATCTAATTAAAATTGAACTATCCATTGTTCTGTGTAGTTCTAGTTCAAAGTTATTGTACATAAAATATACATTAAATGCGTTAAAAACTCAAAAGTCGACATTGCATAGGTGTAATGAATAAAAATTACGCCGATTTTTGTAAACATTTTGTCCAACTTTTGCAAAATTTCTGTCTTCCACTCTCTTCTTCATTCGCTCTCTCGGGAAGAATAAAATCTGGGGTATAGCACAAAGAGGTTCACAAACATCATATTGAACCATGACAATTAACATTGAGCATGTAATTTTGTTCACCAATTTTCTCAATTAATTTGCAAATGTGACACGTGCTACAAACATCAAGTTTCTCTTTAACAACTTTTGTACGTATAGCTACTTTTTCCCTACAATGTGGCTCTTTCACACAAAAATGGTGTAGAAGAAGGGTTTTTTTTTATCCATCAGATAGGGCGGTGAATGAAAGTGTGTAATTTTCACGTGAGGACACTCTTATTGAAATTCTTAAGAGTTATAATACTGCGCTTATAGTGATATTGAAAATTCCTTTATACCTTTTCATGGGCCATTCTTTTCTTTGCATCTCTTGTTGCTCGAACAGAAGGAGTACTGGGCATGACATTGTTGAAAAATGCGAAAGAAAAATTGAGGAAAAATTTAATACGAAAATTTCATATAATTTTTGTACGCCACTAAATTTATTCCACCTCGATGAGCGTCTCCGTTTTCATTCCTATAGGTTCCAGGTGGAAAAATTTCTATACCTATCCTCTCTGTGTGCCGTGTATGCTATTGGTAGGTATGTATGTATATATTGTTGGATATGGAATAAGAGACGATAGAACTTTATTCAGGGGAGAGTAGTCAATGAAGACTGTTAGGTAATGGCTTTGAGGCTGGAAATTCCACTTGTAGAAGTAAAAGGGACTAATCGATTGAATTTGGAGATTATTGGCACACAGTGGACATGAAGGGAGAACTTTTTCATCTGAAATGAAGAAAATCGATTTTGCTAATGAGGGTGTAACTTGATATCTACTTTTGCTCGAAAATTCACATCAAAGCTATACGGTTGAAGGTGAATTATAATGAATATGGGGGAGTATCCTTACTCATCCAACATCAGTGTGGGTCACAATTAAAATATATTCATTGAGTACCCTGGATGGGAGGTGTTGAACAGATGTAAATCTCTCTCCATCAAATGTATCTCATGTACATTATGTACATACATTTCATACGAAAATATGTATACATATCTATAAGTTAGGGTAAAAGTTTCTTCTCTAAACACAAATACCCACAAATTTGTGGAGATAAAACAAGGGGAAAAATTTTAAAATGAAAAATTAAGGAACTTCATTAAAAGTTTCCCATTTTCAATTTACATAAAACACTCTCATCTATTCCGCATCTTTTTCTCTGGAACAATTTCACCTTTTTTCTGCTACTCATGCAGCCAAAAGAAGGACATGCGATACCCGAGAAAACCAGAGAAAAATGACATGAAACATTATGGGAAATGCGTGAGACAAGAAGGAATTTGGGATGTGTTTAGTGTGAAGAAAAAAAAAGAAAGAAAGCGAAAAGCCATTCGCAATATTGCTCTTACTTGTGGGTGTCGGCTCTTAGCTCAGAGTGTAGATTTATTATGCGTTTCGTTTTTTTTTAAATTTATTTTCAAATCAATAGAGGAAAAAAATTAATTAAAATTTATTGAAAATCGAAAAGCTAAATTTTACATATAATGCAATTAAATTTTCTTAACCAAGAAACCCCTTTAAAATTGAAAAGGAAAAAGATGAAGCTTTTTGTATGGTGAAATTTGATACTTTAGAGAGCATCTCTAATCCCATGGAATTATAATTACAGAGCTCTCGTATTTCCACAAATATGAGCTATATTAAAAGAACGATAACATGATAGAGGAAAATTTTCCTCATACCTTTCCTGTCCTATCCATATTAAAATAAACAGACACCACGGAGAAGAACAAAAAAGAGAGAGAAGAGAACGAGTAACAGATGAATGTGTGAAAATGAAAAAAAATTGTATTCGGTAAATATACAACACAGGACGACAAAAATCTGTGGAATTTGCAGAATTTAATTTAACTCTCTGTGGTTGAGGAAGCATGTTTGAGAAATTTCAATGTTTTTAGAAAGTCATTCATCCCTTGCGAATATACTATTACTCCCCATGAGTATGTCTTATCGAGCCAAAGTTTTTGTGCTATCAAGAAAGGAAGTATTTTGCACTCTAATGCACATTTTTCACGAATTAAGAATGCATGAAGGGAAGATTTCACACATAAATTGATTTAAAGAAGGTTCTAATAACATTTTAGGAGACTTGAATAAATGTATGAAAGTACAAAAAAAAAACATTTTTAGGAATATTATAAATGTAAAATTATATCCATTGAGAAACTCTAAAAACATCTGGCTACAGAGGAGTTCGCTAATTGAAGCCCCTCTGCATTCTCAATCCATTTTTAACGACTATTCATACAAAAAATTCCAAATAGAATTTTGATGGTGGTTTATAACAACTTATCACATGGGTTTGGATGTTCATGGTGCGCTGTTCGATGCCATTGGAGTTTTCATTTTAATGGAAATATAATGGGATTCAATTTTTTATGCCATAAATTTCGCGGAAATTAACAAAACTTATCTCTTGATTTCCAATACATAGCCTAATGTAGAAATTTTCTTCGCATTTTATAGCAAATTAGAAAAAAAAAAGATAAACACTTGATTCTAATATATCCTTTTTCATCCATAAAACTTTCTTAATGTTTTTCGAAATACCTTTTAACATTATGTACTGGTAAAGCTTTCCTACATGTAGAGAAACCTTTTGAGAAATCTTTTAAAGCTTTTTAAGCATACAAGCAAAGAGTTGTTATATCAACGAAATGATAAAAAGTCAAAACGTATTTTAAGGTTTTTACACAAATAGCAGAAAAATCACCAGTGCTTTTTCCACAATTTTCTCGGAAACCCCTAAAGATTTGGATTTGGAATACATATACCTACTATACATTACATACATATGTTATTTCCTTTTTCCCCATTTTATTCCACTCATTCATCTTTTTATCTTTTTCCAAATTGGAAATTCTGAATAAATGACTTCTCTCATGAATTCACATTACATAGATTTATTTCGTTCAAAACATGAATTTTCCCATTCAGAATGGAATCTTGTACAAGATATTCAAGACTAATTTGAATCTTTCAACGATTATAATATAAATTGTAACTTATATGCGAAATTAGCTAATGCTCAGTCTTTAATTTATTTTATGAAGAGGCGAAAGTTGTTATAGTTTTTCAAGGAAATTAAGCTGACAAGATAAACAAAATCCACCTTGGACATCTTGGAAAGTTCTCTTGTGTTTGATACTTAAGGGTAGTTTCCTTATACACATATGTACATATGTATGTCTTTATTTATGATTTATCCTCAAATGTCTAAAATATTATGAATTTACTTACCTAACTATTTGATCTTTGTTAATGAATAAATGTTTAAGGATACATCTGGGCTTACATCTTCTCTAAATATGTATATAAGTTATGGGTACACATTAGAAGAAAGTATTCAAAGTTGTATTTACCTTTTCCCATTATTCATAATATTTCAGCAAAGAGAGAATTATTAATAGATTCTTATGGACAGAAATACTTTTAGTGCGCCTCAAAGTAATTTCCAAGTATGACTTTTCCATCCTTGAAGGTGAAGTTTAATTAATCCGCTGCGTATAGAAGATGAAAAGTAAATGTTGTGTGCCAAAGTGGTCAGTCAGTGGTGGCTAAATCAATATATGAGAGGGACTTTATTTTATTTTCCCTCCATCACCTGTGCTATGTGTTTCGATTGAAAATGTGTTAAATCATTCGGAGAATTGTGTTATATTTATTGTTCTCTTTTGTTTCTCTTTATTTTCAGGTGTGCCAGAAGTGCCATGTCCAACAGGAATGTTTCGATGTTCCGAGGGCAAATGTATACCATCGCTGTGGGTGTGTAACTATCAAAAAGACTGTGAAAAGGGGGAGGATGAATTTCAATCGTGTCGTAAGTCTCTTTTATCTTATATACCCTCATCCCCCACTAAATTTGTTTCCCTCTATTTGCCAAAAATAGCACTGACAATAAGACAAAAAAAATGTGTCAAACGGTCAAACGAGTGGAAATACTCTGACTCCCTCGCAGATATTTCCTCCTTTCATGATACAAAACTACTGGTGGGATAGAGTGGGTGGGATTTTGGGTGGAAAATTTATGTTTCATACACGACAAGGTCCATTCGCAATGGTTTGATAAATTGCTTTAGGATTTTGCAAAATTCATGATGGCGATTTGAACTGATTCTAGAGGATAAAGATAATATTTTTTTCTTTAGGAAGTTTAACCTTTCGACAGGACTCTTTTTGAGAACATGATTTTTGGGACGTTCTATGCAGTTTGGGTGAATGTAAGAAAAAATCGTGATTTGAAGTCAATTCGTCTTATATTTTTCAAAACTATTTATTGAAAGCCCTTGTTCAGTCTTGTTCTAAAAATTAAATTATTTCTCCTAATAAAAATCATTTTTTAATATAAGAAAGAATAAAATATTATATGGGAATGATTGTGAATGAATCTTTATTTTTCTCTTCCTTCCTCACTTTTTATTTTCTTTCCTTCCCAGCCCCACCTGAATGTGAGCCGCAGCAGTTTAGCTGTAATCAGTATGTCTTCAACAAGACCTACTGCATCCCGCCACATTACAAATGCGACATGACCATTGACTGTGTGGATGGATCTGATGAATCAGATTGTCGTAAGTGTCTCCCTCGATTTTTCCTTCTCTCTCTCTTACACCCTGCGGAATTGTATTATGTTGCTCAATTTTAAAAACCTAATTTTAATTATTAAATTAAAAAGAAGAGGATGTTTTTGAGATGAATTTTAAAAGAAAAACTAAAGTGAAAAGCTAAATGAGTTTTCGAAAAAGTTTCGCATGAGATACTTAATGAAAAACTCTGAAAAGTTTTAAATATAATCTTTAAACAACAAAGTTTAATTCTTCTTTAACAATGCATTCTTTTCTCAAATAACATTTATTATTTTACATTGCAAGATAATTCCTTGAACTCGTTAGAATTTTTTCTTCTTGGAAAGTTCTCTTGATTATTTTCATTTTCTTTTAATGGTTGTACTTGGCAAACTATTAGTTGTGTTTTTTTTACGATGGTATATACAATTAATTTTCTTGGAGAGTAACAAAGAAGTTGAATCATAGTCAAAGCTACATATTGGTTCGATAATGAAAGATTCTCAAATATGTAGACAATTACAGAAGAAATTTATAATAAAACCCATCTCTCTGGGTACAAGAAGAAAACAGAGCATTTACCTCGTTGACTTTTGCCATTGACCTCATGGTAATTTATTTTTACATACATATACATATGTATTTATGAAGAAAAGGCATAAAGTGGGTGTATATAGGAGAGAGAAAGAGAGAAATAAGAATTTTGTCAAAATTGAAGTATAATGAATTAAATTGAACTTCCTGCAATCTCGCACTGTGCGTTTGCTGGAAAATCCTACAAAAAAATAGCATATCGGAAGTGTCTGCAGGACGATATTCACTGTGGGCCAGCGCCAGAGGGTCAACAGGCTACAGTGAGTGGGAGCCATGTGACGGATTTGTGTGTGCCAAAGGAGAAGAAGTGCGACGGATACTTGGACTGCCGGAGTGGGCGGGACGAGGAAGGGTGTCCGGGGGTGTCGTGTCGATTGGACCAATTCCGATGTGCCAATGGGCAGCGGTGTCTCGATCTTCAATTAAAATGTGATCACAAAAATGACTGTGGAGATAATTCCGATGAACAAGGATGCAGTAAGTATTGTTCAAATACATAATACGTGTCCCGCAGTATCCACGGATAAACCACTGGGATTGCCAAATTCATTGTGGCTTTTTTTCATGCAGGCTTTCCCCCATGCCATAGCGGGCAGTTCCGGTGCACAAATGAGGTGTGCATCCCAAGCAAATTCCACTGTGATGGCTACAATGATTGTTTCGACAAGAGTGATGAGACGAATTGCACAGTGATTGCGTGTCCAGATAACAAATTCCTATGCCCACAGGGTGGACCAGGTGGCACACCCAAATGCATCCCAAAGTCACAGCTGTGCGATGGCAAGAGAAATTGCGAGGATGGGGCGGATGAGGAAACAGCATGCTGTAAGTAGAAGATATTGCATTCTTTCCCCCCATTTAGCTCTCACTCTTATGTGCTTTCCAAGTCATTGTGCACACAGCTTCCAATCAATCTTAAATTAATTGCTGTAAATAATTTGCTCAGGAGTTCATAACTGTCTGATTTAATTGGCATTATTTTTTTAAATTGCTCTATGAATAATTATTTTATTTTTAAAAATTTATGCAATATCCAGCCCCATAATGATGTGTTATTGCTGATGAAATTAATTTATTGTCCATATCACCTTTCGTTTGGCTATTAATTCGGAAAAAAATCAATTATTGCTGTTTGTTTCTACAAATTGAATTTAATTGAGTTTTCCGTGTAGAAATTGATTTAAATGCACAAAAATAATCAATTAAATAAATAGTGAAGATTTAAAAGTCTGACTTCACATGCGGAAAATAAAGATGTTAAAGACTTTATTTGTGAGACAACTTTTGATATTATTACTTTTGGGAATAAAGGATTCTTCAGACTTCGGTCTTGATTCATAAAGAAAAAGAACAATTCAGCCATAAAAACAAACGAATAAAGTGAAAGAAATTTATTTTAAGGAGAATATAAAAATTTAAATTTAATTGGATTATTAAAAATTAAAGTTCGCACACTTCTTTTATGACCCTACGTCATTTCTATATTTTATCTATCTTTTTTACGGTAATTATCTGTCTTTTTGTTGTTCAGCAACGGCATCCTGTCCAGCACTTAATTGTGAGCACAAGTGTGGGCCATCGTTAACTGGTGGCACGTGCTACTGTCCACCAGGTCGGGCTCTCGCAGCAGACAATCGCTCATGCACGGATCTCGATGAGTGTGCTGAATGGGGACACTGTGACCAACTATGTGCCAACACAGATGGATCCTATTCCTGCTCCTGCACCGTTGGCTATACACTAACCGAGAGGAGTCGATGCATAGCACCAAATGCCGCCAGTTTAGAGCTAATTTTTGCCCACGATCGTGCTGTGGTGAGAATGTCCTCGCATGGACAAGAGTCAAAGAACGTGGCGAATGCAACTGGAGCGAGTGGGGTGGCATTTCACTACACGCGAAACTTGCTCTTCTGGTCAGACATTAAGACGCGAAAGGTTCAGTCACAGCCACTGAATGACGGGGGTTTTGGTGGGTCAGACTTAACTCTACCAGGCACGTGGGCTCCCGTAGCGCTGGCTGTTGACTGGATTGGGGACAAACTCTACGTAGCGGATTTTGTGGGACAGAAAGTGGATGTCTTTGAACTCGATGGTCGATGGCATGCTGTTGTGTTGGGTTCAAATTTAACCAGTCCCGCTGATTTGGCTCTGGATCCAATGTCAGGATTGATGTTTGTTGCGGATGGTGGACAAGTTCTGCGTGCTCACATGGATGGTACTCATGCACGATCAATTGTCTCCGAGGCAGCATACAAAGCTTCTGGAGTTGCGGTTGATGTCTTCTCAAAGAGAGTCTTTTGGTGTGATTCCCTTTTGGATTACATTGAAACAGTAGACTACGATGGAGGGTACCGCGTGATGATTCTCCGTGGGCAGCAAGTTCCCAGTCCATCGCGGTTGGCACTCTTCGAGAATAGAGTCTTCTGGACGGATGCCACAAAGCAGGGAATCATGTCGGTAGATCGCTATGAGGGCGGTTCCAGCATTCAAGCCATTTACAAATCCAAAGAGATCCGTGAACCGAAAGCCATTGTGACTGTGCATGCCCTCGCCCAGCCCAGAGTTTCCAGCCCTTGTGGGAATAACAATGGAGGATGTGCGCAAATGTGCATTGTAACGGCAGTCAAAGGAGCTCCTACTGGTTTGGGATATCGTTGTGCATGTCACACAGGATGGCAATTGGCGGGTGATTTGAGGAATTGTCATCTCGTTCAGCAATTCCTTATGTACTCGCAGCAGAGATTCATCAAAGGTAAAGTTCTGGATCCAGTGATTGAGGGTTTCAGTGATGCTATCTTGCCCGTGGTCTCGCGGAGGGCTCGATTTGTGGGGTTGGACTTTGATGCAAGAGATGAACACATTTACTACTCAGATGTGCTACAGGATGTCATCTACAGGGTGCACAGAAATGGAACTGGCCGAGAAATTGTGCTAGCTTCACAGAATGAAGGTGTGGAAGGATTGGGAGTTGATTGGGCTTCCAAGAATCTTTACTATATAGACAGTCGCAAAGGAACTCTCAATGTCCTTTCAACTCGAAATATAACCCACCGCCGTACCCTATTGAAGAATCTCAAAAGACCCAGAGCTATTGTAGTGCATCCCAATAAGGGATACATCTACTTTTCGGAATGGGATCGTCCAGCAAATATCACACGTGCCAATGCTGATGGATCGGGACTGTTGGTATTCAAAAATGTGACCCTTGGCTGGCCGAATGGTCTATCGATTGACTTTAAGAAAGATCGAGTTTACTGGTGTGATGCCTTGCTGGATCACGTGCAACACGCCAATCTCGATGGAACGGACATTAAGACAGTGAATTCCAGGCTTATCAGACATCCCTTCTCAATTGTTATCCACGATGAATGGATGTACATCACCGATTGGCGTCTTGATGCCATCGTGCGAATGCACAAACTCACTGGGGAGCAAGAAGAAATTATGGTCAGGGAACCACAAACAAATCGCCTGTATGGTGTTAAAGTTTATAGCCATACAGTTCAGTCAATTGATTCAACACAACCATGCGCCATCAACAATGGAGGATGTGAAAAGCTCTGCTTTGCCGTACCTAAAAATGACTCCACGGGTTTGCAAGTTAAATGTGCCTGCCCGTATGGAGAGAGAATCAACACAGATGACCGAACTTGCATTGCTGATCCAAATGCTGAGCCTCCTGTCCAGGCATGTCCTAATTCGTGGGACTTCACCTGCAACAATCAACGCTGCATTCCCAAATCATGGCTCTGTGACGGCGATGACGATTGTCTGGATAACAGTGACGAAGAACAAAATTGCACAAAACCCACATGTGGTACTAATGAATTTCAATGCAAATCCGGACGGTGTATTCCCCTCAATTTCCGATGCGATCAGGAGAACGATTGTGGCGATCACAGCGATGAAGCAGACTGTGGCAATGTCACGTGTGCAGCTTCACAATTTGCATGTGAAAATGGAAGATGCATCCCAAGCATTTGGAAATGTGATTCTGAAAATGATTGTGGTGATGGCAGCGATGAAGGAGATTTCTGTGCTGAGAAAACTTGTGCCTACTTTCAGTTCACTTGTCCCCGAACAGGGCACTGTATCCCACAGTCATGGGTGTGTGACGGTGACGATGATTGTTTCGACAAGCAAGATGAGAAGGATTGTCCACCGATCACGTGTTTGGCTAATCAATTCAAATGTGCAGATTTGCGGCAATGCGTTGAAGAGTCCTACAAATGTGATGCAATACCGGATTGCAATGATGGAAGCGATGAACTGGGATGCCCATCTGTGGGACCAAATCAATGCAATATGGAGAAACACTTCCAGTGCAGATCCAGTGGAATTTGTATTCCTGCTTCATGGCATTGCGATGGTTCCAAGGATTGCGATGATCACTCTGACGAGGAAGACTGTGGAGCCATTTCTTGCCCCAATAACTTCTACAAGTGCAACAACTCACACTGTGTCTTCAAAGCCTACATTTGCGATGGGAAAGATGACTGTGGCGATGGAAGTGATGAAAGTGCTGAACATGCCTGTGTTGCACCTCCTTTCCGCTGTCCTACTGGCCAGTGGTTGTGTCCAGAAGTAACAGGACGATGTGTTAACATCTCTTCTGTGTGCGATGGTGTTCCGGATTGTCCAAATGGTGCAGATGAGGGGGAAGGTTGTGATCTCGCAGAATGCCAACATCAAGGTGGGCTCTGTTCGAATGGGTGTCAGAAAACTCCTCTGGGAGCAATGTGTATCTGTCCACCGGGAGAAGAACTCGCTCCTGATGGTTTCACATGTCAAGATCTCGACGAATGCATTCCAGCAGGATTGTGCTCCCAGAAATGCACAAACACAAAAGGCAGCTACTTCTGCTCCTGCACAGATGGGTACATTCTTGAACCGAACAAGCACACGTGCAAAGCAGTAAACCACACAGCAGCATTCCTCATAATTTCCAATCGTCATTCAATCCTCGTGGCAGATCTCAAGGAGCAAGGACTCGAGAGGGTGCCAATCATTGTGGAGAATGTTGTGGCCACAGCATCAAATATGCACACTGGAACAATCTTCTGGAGTGACATGAAACTAAAGAAGATCTCAAGGCTAGATCGTGGCATGGAACCCCGAGAAATTATATCAACTGGCTTAGATCTCGTTGAGGGACTCGCATACGATTGGATTGGAAAGAATCTCTATTGGTTGGACAGCAAACTCAATACCATTGAGGTTTCATCGGAGAATGGATCTAACCGACTCGTCCTGGCTCGAGAAAATATCACTCAACCACGAGGAATGTGTTTAGATCCGAGTCCCGGAACTCGATGGATATTCTGGACAGACTGGGGTGAGAATCCAAGAATTGAGCGAATGGGTATGGATGGCACAATGAGGGAAACAATTATTAATACAAAAATTTACTGGCCAAATGGGCTGACGCTTGACATTGCCACCCAGAGGGTTTATTTTGCTGATTCAAAGCTAGATTTCATTGATTTCTGCTACTACAATGGAAGCGGTAGGCAACAAGTCCTAGCGGGGAGTCACTATCTCCTCCATCCGCACTCACTATCACTCTTCGAAGATACGCTTTACTGGACAGATCGGCAACTTAATCGAGTTCTATCAGCGCACAAGTTTAAGGGAAATAATCAAACTGTTGTGAGCCACTTGATCTCACAGCCTCTCTCCATTCACGTCCACCATCCATCACTGCAACCCATTACAGACAATCCTTGTGCAAGAGCTACCTGTGCGCACATGTGCCTTCTAAGTCCGTCATCCTCTACAGGATTCACCTGCAAGTGCAAACCAGGGTATCGCCTGGAGACAGATGGACGGTGTATTGAGGAGGAGAATCCATATCTTATGGTTCTCAAAGGAACACAGATTGTTGATGTTCCAATTAATGGAGGAGACGTCAGGGCAGGTGCCCTTGTTCCCGTTGTTGGTATCGAAAGTGGTACAGGAATTGACTTTGATCGGAAAGGAGAGACCCTCTTCTGGGTGCAAGGACGCGAAGATGACGATGAGAATTGCACAATCTTCACAACACCATATGGCGGTGGGAATAAAACAGAATTCTTGGGAATGGACTCTGGAATTATTGGAGCTCCCTATGTTATTGCCTTTGATTGGTTGGGTAGGAATCTCTATATTGGCAATCGAATGGCCAGCAATTTTGAAGTGGTGAGAGTTGATGGGAAGATCCGACACAGGAGTGTTATTCTCGCCAATGATGGGAACAAGACTTCCGTATCGAAGCCCAAGAGTATTGCCTTGGATCCGACAGATGGGAAACTATTCTGGACAGATGAAGGTGGCTTCGGAGTACCCGCAAAGATTGGTAGAGTGAACATGGATGGGTCAAATCCAATGGTACTCCATGAGGATGTGGACAACCCCGAGTCTATAACAGTAGACATTGAGAGGAAGATTGTGTATTTCAGTACGACGCATCCACCTTCAATCATGGCCATGAGAACCGATGGAACAAATAGGCAAACTATTCTTTCTGAGAAAGACGACATATCCCGACCAAAGTCCCTAGCAGTGCTAGATTCCCGACTGTACTACCTTGATCCTGTTTATGAGAAGATTATGCGAGTAGACTTACCCAATGGTGACAATGCCAAAGTTATTCTAGAAAATGAATCCGATCTCAGGAGTATGACAATCTTCAAGAAGCGCTCAATGCTTCTACATCCTTGTCAATCAAATAATGGCGGATGCGAGCACATCTGTGTACCCTACGAGAGTGGCTCTCGCGTGTGTGCCTGTGGTGTTGGATATCGAAAAGAAAATGAAGTTAGTTGCACCCCGTACAAACAATTTGCGGTTGTTGGGCAACTCGACATTACGAGGGGTTTCAGTCTCAAAGACAGTACGGAAGCAATGGTTCCAATTGCTGGAAGTGGTCATCACATTCTCCATGTGGATGTTGTGTACCGAGATTCTTGGATCTATTGGGCAGAGTACAATCGTGGGCATTGGAATGGAATATTCAGAGTTCGTCCCAATGGTACAGAGTTGCAGCACGTCATTAAGGATGGAATCGGTAGCAATGGTATTCGAGGATTGACAATTGATTGGGTAGCAGGCAATTTGTACTTCACAAATGTCTTCCCGCATGAGAACTACGTGGAAGTTTGTTGGCTTGACGGTACAAATCGTAGGGTTTTGGTTAAAACTACAACCGACGCTCCACGAGAGTTGGCTGTGAATCCCATTAAGAGACTCCTGTATTGGATTGACTACGGTCAGTATCCACGTATTGGGAAGTCCTACCTCGATGGAAGCAACTGGACACCCGTTGTAACGTCGGGAATATCCAATCCTCGTGATCTTACGGTTGATATGCTTACTCATGATGTTTACTGGGTAGATTCCAAGCTTGATATGATTCAGAAGGTATCCTACAGCGGAGGAAATCGTCAGGTTATTCGAAGGAATTTACCCAACCCCATGGGAATTGCCGTACATCTTAGTGATGTCTACTGGGTTGATCGAAACCTGATGACTGTATTCAGAGCTTCCAAACTACCAGGAAATACCTCATTGCCCGAGAAAGTACGAACAAATCTACAGAAACTACGTGATATTGTAATTTACGACGTAACCAATCAACCTCCAGATGATAGTAATCCTTGCTTGAGACTTGGCAATGGTGGTTGTGATCAACTTTGCTTCAGCTTCCCTCCAGAGAACTTTGGAAGCAATCCAGGTGGCCGATTAAACTTCCGTTGTGAATGTGCAACCGGGAAATTGAGTGCAGATGGTAGAAAATGCGATCTTGTTAAGGAGTTCGTTGTATTCTCTACTCGAACGGAAATTCGGGGTATTAATTTGGATCCTAGATCAACAGGTGTTCCCTTCAAGACTTTGGGTAATCTCACCAATGTTGTAGGACTTGATTTTGACTATGCCGACAATAAACTCTTCTTCACACAAATTCGACCATGGTCAAAGATTGCTTCAACTGTTGCGGACAATCCAACAGCAACGGAAGTTAAAACTATCCTAATGAAGGGAATAAATCCCGAAGGAATAGCCTACGATTGGACACAAAAGAAAATCTACTGGACTGATAGTTTGAACAATTCAATCTACGCCATGAATGTTGATGGATCGTCACTAGTGATGATTTCACGGGTAGAACGACCTCGAGCAATTGTCCTTGATCCCTGCAACGGTACTCTCTACTACACAGATTGGGGAAGATTTGGGACATCGGGAAAGATCTTTAGAACAACCATGGCGGGATCACTGAAGAAAGCAATTGTCGACAAGGAACTATCACAACCAAGTGGTTTGGCAATTGACTACGACGATCGCATGCTGTACTGGACTGATGCTGTACGTGAAAAGATTGAGCGATCGCAACTCGATGGAAAGGGTCGAGAAGTCTTGGTGGCAGCCACAATATATCCATTTGCAATAACAGTTCATCGGAATTACATCTACTGGACGGATCTTCAGCTGCGAGGTGTCTATCGTGCTGAGAAGCATACTGGGGCAAATATGTTTGAGATGGTTAAACGTCTCGAGGATTCCCCGAGAGACATTCACATCTACAGTGAATCCCGACAAGAATGTCAGGCAAATCCTTGTCTCCAAAATAACGGTGGGTGTGCCCAGAGTTGCCATCCGGGACCAAATGGTACAGCTGAGTGTAAATGTGACGATAATTCCAAGTTGGTGAATGAGGGCAGAATGTGCGTACCTAAGAATCATACCTGCGATCCTAGTAAATTCTACTGTCGCAACGGGAAGTGTATTTCGAGGATGTGGGCATGCGATGGAGATGACGATTGCGGGGATAATAGTGATGAAGATACTAACTACTGTGCCTTCCATTCGTGTTCACCTAATGAGTTCCGCTGCAACAATGGACGTTGTATTTTCAAATCGTGGAAATGCGATCATGAGAACGATTGCAAGGATAACAGCGATGAAGAGGGTTGCACATATCCACCCTGTGTCGATGGTGAGTTTACCTGCCTCAATGGGCGATGCATCCCACAGTCACAGGTGTGCAATGGCATTAATGACTGCAAGGACAATGGTACATCAGATGAAACTCACGAACGCTGTCCCAAGAACACAACTTGTCCGCCAAATCATCTCAAATGCGAGAAGACCAACATCTGCGTGGAACCCTATTGGCTGTGTGATGGTGACAATGACTGCGGAGACAATAGTGATGAAGATGCACTTCATTGTGCCCAGAGAACATGCCCACAGAATAGTTTTAGGTGTCCCAATCATCGATGCATTCCAGCAACGTGGTATTGCGATGGGGATGATGATTGCGGGGATGGAGCTGACGAACCACCGGAGTACTGCAAATCCGAAGGAAGAACCTGCTTTGGGGATCTCTTCACATGTGACAATGGCAACTGTATTCCCAGGATTTACATTTGCGACGGTGACAATGATTGCCTGGACAACAGTGATGAGGATAATCGACATCAATGCAGTAAGTAATGTTTTCCCTTTTATTAAACAGACTGTGTGCTAAAGGGGTTGCCTTTCTGATCACATTCATCCTTAATAAATACCTACATGCATAAGGATGATACAAGGCTAATGGCACATGTTATGCTCTATTTATCTCTCTGTTGAAACTAAACATCACTGCTCAAATCTCTCTCGCTCTAAAATACTATGTGTATATATTTGTAGACGACCGAAAGTGCGATGAAGAGACAGAATTTACGTGTGAGGAGAATAAATCATGGGGTAGGTCACAATGTATTCCCAAGAAGTGGATTTGCGATGGTGACCCCGACTGTGTGGATGGTGCCGATGAGAATACAACCCTCCACAATTGCCCCAAACCCCAACCATGTGGTGAGGATCAGTTTACGTGTGAGAATGGTCGATGCATAAATCGGGTGAGTGATTCCTTCAAAAAGACAATTTCCCGTCAACAAGAGTGTGCAAGTATAAAAGTTTATTGTTTATTTCCCAGGGATGGCTCTGTGATCACGATAATGATTGCGGCGATGGCACGGATGAGGGGAAATTCTGCAATTCGCAGTACAAGACGTGCTCAACGAGTGAATTTACATGCCAAAACTTTAAATGTGTGAGGAATCAATATCGTTGCGACGGCGAGGACGATTGCGGCGATAAGTCCGATGAGGTTGGATGCACAAAGGAGAATGTCACATGCCCCGCTGGCCAATTTACATGCACCAATGGTCAGTGCATTGATTACCATTTGGTGTGCAACAAAGTGTCAGATTGCTCCGACGACTCGGACGAGCCGCTGCACTGCAATGTTGATGAGTGCGCTAAAGTTGAGATACATCAGTGCGGTCATAAGTGTGTGGATACTCTCACGGGCTACTATTGCGACTGCAACCAAGGCTACAAGTGAGTGTTTCTCTTTTTTTATTTCTTCTTTTAATTTCATTATTTTACATTTTCTATTGCTCTCTCATTCACTTAATAATGATGCTAAAGTGGTTGGACTTGAAATTATGATGAAGTTCAATAGGTTTTGTGGCAATTAATATTCTAATTTATTGGTGACAATACCAGAATTTTATATACCCACTTAAGTCTTTTTGAGCCATAATTTAATTTTGAAATTATTAAATTAATTTTTAAGCTGAAATATTGTTAAAATAACTCTTAAAAAAAGGAGCTGCGCTTAAGAACTTTTTCAGTAATTTTAATCTCAACTCGGTGAGACTAATAAGTGATTAATTGTTTTCCTTAAAGACTCCTTTCTGACGGAAAAGCTTGTACGGACATCGATGAGTGCATCGAAACGCCGGGAGTTTGTTCTCAACACTGCTCAAATACTCCCGGAGGGTACTACTGCAAATGCGATGATCGGTACTATGAACGCCAAGTTGATGAGCACACGTGCAAGAGGAAGGATAAAATTGAGCCATGGTTGATCTTTACCAATAAATACTACGTACGCAATATGTCAGTCGATGGACGCAGATACAATCTCCTGCATCAAGATCTAATGAATGTTGTTGCGCTTGATTTTGATTCTCGCGATCAGTACATGTACTTCTGCGATGTTACGGCAAAGACAATCTACCGTTCGCACTATGGGGATGACGAGATGTATGAGAAAGTTGAGAAGGAACCTGTAATTAGGCATGATTCGCACGGATTGGAAGGACTGGCTATCGATTGGGTGGGTAGGAAGCTCTACTGGCTCGATAGGCACTCAAAGAATCTCGATGTTTCCGAAATGGATGGAACGAAGAGAAAGACCCTCCGGAGTGGAGTTGTAGATCCCAGAGCAATTGTTGTGCATCCAGGAATTGGTTATTTGTACTTCACATCGTGGCACCTACAGGCGTACATTGCCAAAATGGGAATGGATGGATCGAATTTCAGTCGAATCCTCACATGGGAGGATGATATTGCCTGGCCAAATGCCCTCACAATTGACTACTTCACCGACAGAATTTACTGGGCTGATGCTCATCTCGACTACATTGCTTTTGCCGATCTCGAAGGGCGTCACAGGCATATTGTATTGTCGGGCAATCAAGTTCCCCACGTTTTCGCTCTGACTCTCTTCGATGATTGGCTCTACTGGAGCGATTGGAATCTCAAGGCGATCAGGCGTGCTAATAAATTCACAGGACAGAACCTTCAGACTATCAGAAATACAACCCATAGGCCATATGATCTCCACATTAACCACCCACTGCGACAGATTCCATTCCCCAATCCCTGTGGGGAAAACAATGGTGGTTGTTCACATCTGTGTCTCCTGTCACCTCCACCAGAGTCCACGTACCTCAACATTGAGGGATACATTGAAGAGGGTGCACCGAGCTACAAATGTGCTTGCCCCAATCAATTCTACCTGGCCAGGGATACAAAGACGTGCATTGCAAACTGCACAGCCGGCCAGCATCGTTGTGGTGGTTCCGATGAAAAGTGCATCCCATGGTTCTGGAAATGTGACGGTGAGAAGGATTGCAAAGATGGTAGTGATGAACCAGCTTCGTGTCCAGCTAGACATTGTCGCGCAGGTACATTCCAGTGCCGCAACACTAACTGCACACCTTCAGCCACAATTTGTGACGGTACTGACGACTGTGGTGATGGAAGTGACGAACAGAATTGCGATCTTCCCTGTCCCGAGTCCGACTTTAAATGCCGATCAAGTGGAAGATGCATTCTCGAGAGTTGGAAGTGTGACGGCGATGCAGACTGCAAGGATGGCAGTGATGAAGATCCAGCCATTTGCCGTAAGTTTTTTTTTGTCATAATTTTATTACCAAAATGTACAATCTATGATTGCAATTTGTCCCACAGATAAGCGATCTTGCGATCCAGAGACAGAGTTTAGTTGCAAAAATGGACGATGCATCCCGAAATTGTGGATGTGTGACTTTGACAATGATTGCGGCGATGATTCCGATGAGCCAGCCTATATGTGCCGTCAAAGGAATTGCACAACAGGATGGCAGAGGTGTCCTGGTCAATCCAACTACCGCTGCATCCCGAAATGGTTGTTCTGCGATGGGAAGGATGACTGTAGGGATAATAGTGATGAAATGCCCGAGAATTGCCCACTATGCCAATCAGAGACGGACTTTAAGTGCGCCAATAACAGATGCATTCCCAAGTAGGATTCCACGAAAAAAAAAGACCACAGATGGATTGGAATAATGTTGAATTCTCTTTTTTTTAGGCAATGGATGTGTGACTTTGCTGACGATTGCGGCGATGGGAGTGACGAAACGGAGCAACAGTGCAAAGGAAAGTACAGAGATTGTTCAGAATCGGAATTCCGGTGCACAAATGGCAAATGCATCTCAACACGTTGGCGATGTGATCACGAAGACGATTGCGGTGATTCGAGTGATGAGCTCAACTGTGAGGGCTTCCAGTGCAAGAATGGGACATTCCAATGCGCATCTGGACATTGCATTGCCGCCTACTTCCGGTGCGATGGTGACCGAGATTGTAGAGATATGTCCGATGAGGCAGATTGTCCACCACGATTCCCCGGGGGACGGTACTGCCCCGAATCGAGACATCAATGCGACAACAATCTCTGTGTTTCACCATCCGATTTGTGCGATGGCACCGATGATTGTGGTGATAATTCCGACGAAGCACCAGCTGTATGCTCCAACTTCAATTGCGACACACTGAGACGCTTCCAGTGTGCAAACCATCGATGCGTGGCACGGTATCAGATATGCGATGGTGTTGACAATTGCGGCGATGGATCAGATGAGAATAACATGACCCTCTGTGCCACACGCCAGAAGCCATGTGATCTGTATCGGCAGTACCAGTGTGCCAATCGTAAATGCATCGAGAGGCATCAGGTGTGTGACTATGCGGATGATTGTGGCGATGGAAGCGACGAGCTGGGATGTCATCGCCAAAATACATGCTCAGATCTCACGCGAGGTGGATGTGAGCATCACTGTCTAAATATCACTGATGGTGGGTACATCTGTGCCTGCTATCCGGGCTACATTATTATGTCTGAGAATCGAAAGCAGTGCAGCGATGTTGATGAATGTGCCACAGGAATACACACATGCTCTCACATTTGCCACAATCTCAATGGAACCTACAGTTGTTCCTGCCACGCTGGATTCCGCCTCTCCGATGGAATGTCCGGTGTGTGCAAGGCTGAGAAAGAGGATGTGCTTCTTGTGTACTCAAACGGGCCTGAAATACGAGGATATGACCTTCAGGTATGTTCTTCATTTTACCTTTCTGAGTGTTCTGAGTGTAATGTTTGTTTTTTTTTAATCTTTAGGCTAAGGATCAAATTGATGTGGTAGCAGCAGAGAAACGTATTGAAGCCATTGACTACCACCCAACGGCACAAATGATCTTCTGGGCTGACAGCTATGATAAGACAATAAAGAGGAGCTACATGGTGAATGCACAAAATGGTCAGGTGAAGATTGGCTATGCGCAAGATCTCAACATGAAGGGTGGCTCGAAACCAACGTCAATTGCCGTGGATTGGCTGGCGGATAATCTCTACTGGACGGAAGTTGATCGAACAAACACCAAGCCCCGCGGGAAGGTAATGGTAGCGAAGACAGATGGACGCTACAGAAGGGCTCTCATCAATGCTGGCCTCGAAATTCCCACATCGGTTGCCGTTGACCCCGAACGTGGACGTATGTTCTGGGCTGATGCGGGATCTGCACCGAAAATTGAAGTTTCCTGGATGGATGGCTCAAAGAGACGTCCCCTTATCACTGAAGAAATCCGCCATCCTGCAGGAATTGCCATTGACTACGCCATGGATCATACATTATACTGGGTGGATACAAAGCTCAACACCATTGAATCTATGCGACAAGATGGAAGTCTTCGAAAAGTAATTATTCGTGGTGAAGCATTGCGGCATCCTGTCTCTCTTGATGTTTTTGAATCCAATTTGTATTGGGTGACAAAGGAGACGGGTGAACTTATACGACAGGATAAATTTGGACGAGGTGTTCAAGTAGTGGTCCAGAGGAATCTTCTCAATCCATCAGGAATTAAAGGTATGAGGGGGGAGATTCAATCGCAATGCCTTTTGAAGCATCCTGAATCTTTGAATAATCTTTTTTTCATTGATTTACTTTTAGTCTACCATGATATGCGGTACAATACTTCTCTGGAAAATAAATGCCATTCAAGCCCATGCTCACATCTTTGTCTGCTCGTTCCTGGCGGTCATCACTGTGCCTGCCCCGACAATACAGCTCCAATCTCTCATCGAAGCACCGCTGAAGTCATCTGTGACGCCGGTAAGACTTTATTTTTGGGCACCTCTTTAGGAAAGCATTCTCTGACCAACTTTTCTTCTTGTTTGGTAGCTGCTGAACGTCCTCGGCCATCCCCAAGGATCTGCCCATGTGAAAATAGCGGGTTGTGTCGCGAAGATGAGAAAGGCGAGCTTGAATGTGAATGCCTATCGGAATTCGGTGGGACACACTGTGAGAAACTACTTGGGCACTCACATTCACACACACCCGGCAATACAGCTGCCATTGTGGTACCAATCACAGTGATACTGCTGGTTCTCTTGGCAGCTGGTGGTGTGTGGTATGTGATCAGGAAGCGTCCATTTGGCAAGATGGCACGCCTGAGTAATCTCTCGTCATCCCAGAGTGTCTCCTTCCGCCATGGAACGAATGTAGAGTTCAATGCACCGGGTTTCCCACCCAATGGACCAACTCCAGCACCAAATGTTGCACCTCTCGATGGGTACAATCTCGAGACGGTGACGACGAAATCGAGGGATTTCAGCAATCCCATGTACGATGCCGTTCAATCGGGCACTACAACGGAGCCCAATATGGAGAATGGCTCAGGTGAGTTCTTTTTTTTCTTCGATTTATCAAAGATCTCTTATTACAATTGAAAAAATGTGCGTGTATTTCAGGGATTTACGAGGTGCCTGGGAATCCCAAACCCAAAGCTGATGGAGGTCACTTCACAGAGCCAGTTTCGGCGATTTTAGCACCCAGCAGCATCACCCATCGGACGTCTCCGCAGCTACAGCTGCGTCCGCGTGAGCTTGACCCATCGGCGGATACGGGCAAGGATACGCAACAACTGGTGGAGGAGGACAAGTCTGACTGCTGATACATGTGACATCTCCCCCCGATTGTCCTCAATTGTAGGCATCTCTGACGTAGCAGCAGTGTGCAGGGAATGCCGGGAGGAATTTCGCGCGTGAATGTGTGTGCGTGTGGAGCTAAGCTCAAATTCACGAAGAGTGTGTCCTTCTCTTCGTGCACTTGCAATACGATTCCCATGAAATTTCTGTATTTTATTTTAACTGTATTTTACTTGAACATTCCTTCCCGGATGAGTATTTTTGACCCTCAATTTGATTTATAATTTTATTTTTTTTGTTGTCTGTATTACTATTTTATTTTATTTTGTGTATAGGCTGAGATGTGAAAGATTTCTATTTTTATTGTATTTGCGTATATAATGCATATTTTTTTTTTGAAATAAATATTATGATGAATTTTGATTTAAATTCACAAGAAAGTTCACTCACACACATGTTAGATGACGATATCGTGAAATGATAAGAAAAAGGGTTTTAATGTGAAATTTTTTCACACAGAAAATAATGCTTAGACTTAGGGAAAACAATTTTAAAAAAAATAAAATGTATAGGAAGAAAGAATGTGGAGTAAGAGGAAAATAAAAGTGCAGGCGAAAGGTGACAAAAGGACCTTTTAGAATCTACATATGTGTCAATAGGCGATTTATATATTTTTATACTTGACGGTTTTGGTGACAAATAATGTAGGAGGAAGTTTTTTTCTGTGAAGAAAATATGATATCATCCTAAATGAAATTTATAAAAGATTGAGTGAGAAAAAAAAAACATTCCGTTAAAAACTCTTTGAGAGTTTAGAAAAACAAAACATTCCATTTGAATAAAAAGAGAAATAAAAAAGAAAAGAATATATTGTTGTTTTTAAAGAAAAAAAAGTATTTGAAGAAGTAAATGCAAAATGTTCCAGTATAGAGAGAGAAAAGAAATATATTAATTTAACTAATAAAAGAAAGGAAATCTTGTAAATAGTGTTAAGGATGAGGAAAATCTTTATCAATATATATTGTATAAGAATGAAGAGATTGAGAGAAAAAAACAGTTAAAAATGGAATTCAATTCAATTTATCTATATTGTAAGAGAGGGTGGTGACAAAAAAAAAAGAATTTTCTTTAATTTCCGCATGGAACGGAAAATTTTTATATTTTCTGTAGAGATGTTTTTTTTTAATGATGAATTAATGTAAATTTGTTTTTATTTTCTTGTTTTAGTGCAAGCGTACGACAATATTTAAAAGTAAAAAAAAAGAAACTAAGAAAAAAAATATATAAACGCAAAATCAGCGATTGAAACAAAAATTTGTTGAAGATGGTTTTAGTGTTAAGGAAGAGAAAAGAGCAATACCCACTTCTAACTACATGCAATTCACACACAGATATCATTCAATTAATAACCGTCCAACTGCGATAAATAAAAATAAATTAATAAATAGGCAAAAATAATATTATTCTCTGAATTTTCTTCCTGGTCCCGCGGTTGTTTCTTTTTTCTTGTGGAAAAAGGTAGGTATACTCATGCAAAGCTGACACTAAAGTGAGGGGAAACGAGTAAAAAAGTTACCTATATGTTAGAAATGGCTCAAAAATTTTTATGATTGATTTTTTGAATCAATTTTGAAATCAAAAAATTCTCAATATTTTTTTCGCATTCTCATTAAATGATCAAAAATTCTCCGGCTGTGGTCAACCGATTTTCAAAAATTTACCAGTTTTGGAAAGATACATTTCTCACCTTTCCAAAACTGGTAAATATTATTACGTTATTTCTTTGCAGCCATTTGGGTAAACCTAGGCAAAAGTATTTTTTTTCACAATTTCACAAATTTTCATTTCACCTTTTGCATCTCACTCACTAGTGCACCGATTTTGATAAATAGAGTATCGTTGGAAAGGTAATTTAATTCGCTTTCCAAATCTGGTTAATTTTTAAAAATCGGTCAAACGGTTCGGTCGTGGCAGCCATTTTAGTGAACCATAATGAAAAAATAGGTACACTTTTGACTATATCCTTGCCTGTGGTTGACCGATTTGAACAAACTTGGATTAAATCCATTAAATGGTTGCCCTGTAATGTGATTTTATGTGAAGTTATGACAGTTTAAAAAAAATATGTTTCTGAAAGAAACACATCCTAAAAACCTGAGATAACTCCACATAAATTATATATAATTATCTAATTTCAAATAATTTTTAAACACATTAAATAGTGTTTGCAACACTAACGTGCAATAATTCAACGATTGTTTTTCAAAAATTACCAAATTGTATAAAGAAAATAGAAAAATTAATGAACTTGTTGAGCCTCATGTACACCTTCATAAAAGTAATATTTATAGTATGGTTTACGTACATGTAGATAAAATGTATATTATATATTTTTTATTATGGTAAGATGTAAAAACTGAAAAAGGTGAAAAAGAGAGCACAACCGTACGAATATATGAGAACAAAAAAAACTTTATACACATAAATCCGCAGCATATTACTTGAACTCTAACTGTTAAGTTGTGCTCTTCGCATATAAGTTCAACGTGTCGTTACACCTTTGTCTTACTCATCATTGCCGCAAATCTTCTCGATATGGCATTGCATTTTGGCGGTGCAAGGCTGGATGTTTATCAGAGTGCTCGTGTCGTGTGTGTGTGATTACTCAATTGGAGAGTTTTTTTTTATTGTTCATTCGATCATTCGTATGTATGAAAAGCAATGAAATCCATAACTCGCGCCCCACCGTGTATTTTTCCACGTTTGAGGGAATTCTGAGCTATTGCTCAGTTGGATTTGCCTCGCAGTTGATTTGGCGCGTTGGTAGTGAACGGTAGCGCGTTTGAGAATACTACGAGGTGTGCGCGCCTTTGACCCCCCCCTCTATTCACCTAAACTCTGCTGGCTAATTTGTCACCTGACGCGGCCTATAATTTTAATTTAATCTCATTTTATTCTATGTATTCTCTCTCTCTCTATAGAAGTAGTGGCCTCGTCACTCAGTGCTCGCTATGTGAGAAAAAAAAGAGTCGAGAGAGTGAGAGAGAGTAGCGAACATTTTGCTTCGTACACGAAATAAAGCGCAAGCGTTCCGGATGTCAATAAGCAGGAGAGTCGGAGTGTTGTTGCGCCGCATTCAATTTCGATTCAACTCCCCCACAGTTTGCCACACAATTCCATCGGTCCCATCAACAATCTCACAGTGAAATAGTATCACACACAGGATTTTTTCTCTCTCACATTTCTTTCATATAACAATTTTGTGTGCAAGGAATAAGTTCTATTTTAGTGAATTGTGTCCAGGAGGTCCAGGAGTGAATACCTTAAAGGAAAAATCATCACTGCCCCAAAGGGATTACCTCATAGAGAGCACCAAAAAAAAGTGAATTCAGTCACAAAATTGACTCATACTTCTCTGAACGTTCTCAACGTTCCAGGTGTGGTTTTCAAAATAATATTACACCTTATCAGAGTAATTTACAGTGAAAAGAAAGAAAAGGCACCCATAGGTATGATAAATATAAATTTTCTGCGTCCATAAAATACTCCACAATATCCAAACAACCAAGAGAGTAAATGACCAAGAAATAATTAATATTTTCGCTCAAGTGTTGAGGAGTTTTGTGTGATGGAAAAAAAAGTAAAAGTTCAATGGGATTTCTCAAAAAAATATATATAACAACTCATACACAAGAGCTCTTTTTATATCTTTCTCTCTCACTTTTGTGAAAGTTCTCTCTTGGCAAAAATTCACGCACTAAATGTTTAAAAAAAATATATTTTTGCCTCTCAATCGACTAATTTCGTTTTACTTTTTTTTTATATAATACCATCACACCTCATTAAAATTACCACCAACCTTCGAGAATGAAATCTTAATTGAATTTCTCACACGATATTATACGGTCCTCTGCCGCTTCTCCAAAAAAAAGCCCGCATATAGCACATGCAAATCCCACACCTCTCTGATGGTGTGATGTCATATTATATTAAAAACGATAAGTGGGAGGTTTTCTTATAATCAAATTTGCTCCTCAGCTTGTACACCTAATTACTTCGTGTGTACCTACATATAGCTAAAGAGACACAGGAAAATATAGACCGCACAGAAGATTATGGAAACACAAATAAACAACTAAATTTATCTGATTAATTCTTCAAAAAATTCATATCTGATTAAATCTTTTTATTTTAGTCAAGTTCATTTATAACAAGAACTGAAAAATTAATTTATGATTCAACAACTTCAACAATATTATGAAAACTTGAAGACTTTTATAAACAATTCCTGAATCAATTTCATAACAAAAAAATAACGAGGGCCAAATATTAATTAAAAATTGAAATTTTCATTTTTGAAAATATTATAGCTCATTATAGGTCATTTTTCTCTATGCTACCAATAAAAAATGGATTTGGGAATACAAAAATTTCTTGTAGAATTAAAAAAGGGGTTAAAAAAGTCACTTAAGGGTTTAGAAAAAGCTCAAAATATCATATTTCCCAAACACATAAAGCGAAATGTATAGCTCATTTCTTTAGGAAATTTACTGCCCTACAACTCTTTCTCAGATCATTTTGTTCTATCTAGCTAGGAAATATGATATTTTAGGCTTTTTCCAAACCCTTAAGTGACTTTATTAGCCCCGCTCTCCCCTAATTATTTTTTTTACCATAGAAGATACGTAAAATAAAACAAGGCTGATATCCTTAGAGTAGAAAAATGTTCTTTCCTAATTTTAATTGCATAAGAATAGCATATAGAGCTTTACTTTTCATAAAATTAAAATGTTTTCGATTAAAGGAAGAGTTTTATAATATTTTGTGTCAATTTCCAGAATTTTGGTTGAGAAATTATTTTTCTACAAAATTTTGAATTTACCCTTAGCGAAAATTTCAAAATATTTCTGGGATTTCCATAATTTTCAGCATGTTCTGCATTCTGTGTACCTTCCATCTAATTCTCTCCGCTTCTATGTCATTGATTAATTCCGTTCCACCTCTACATTTAGACCATTTAGAAAATAAGTAAGATCATATTTAAAGGCAATGCAAATATAATAAATTTTATCAAACACCACACCCCTTTAGGAAATGACCAAACCCAATGAAGGCAATCATTGAGGATGGATAAAGTGCCACAGAGATATCTTCAATAAACATTCCTGCAATACTCTGTGGGAGTACAACGTTTTTTTCACTACTGCCAGCCTTTGGGTGAGTTTTCAGTTTTTTTTTTATTTTAATTGTGCACGCTGTAATTAATTTGACCATATTAATTGATTGTCCACAGAAAAGGTTACGGATTATTGAAAAGAATTTATTTTGTATTTTATCATAAAGTTAAAAATAAATCGACAATCATTTTGACCATTTCATTGAAATGAAAAAAAAATCATTGGAGATTTCGATAAATAAAATTTTAGTTTTACAATTCATTTAGTTAGTAGAGCATGACGCATAAAATAGGCAAAAAAAATTACTAAAATTTTACTATCAATGAAAGTGAAAGTCCTTTGAGGAATATTTTCCGTTTTGTCTATCCCCTTTCACTCATGACCACATATTTTTATCACTCTGTAGATTTCTTACTTTATTGTTAATTATTTAGTTAAAAAAAAACGCAAGAAATGTAAGCAAAAACCCAAAATTCAATATCTATTCAAAAAATCCAAATTCCATCATCCTCGTATTTTTAAAACTCTTGCAGATTTCTGATGCAAGTGAGAGAGAGCTCTACTCCCTGGAATTGTATAAAGTGTTTCTTTTTATAATATTTAGAATGAACAAATACCAATAATGTCAACCAAATACTTGAGAAGGAAATTTCAACATATTTTGGCAAAGTTCCTTCGCAGTAGCATATAAATCTCAATTTCACTGTAAATTCTTCCTTTATTTCATGGTGACAACCCCGAACCCCTTTCAAATGACCTCATAAAATGAACAACTTTCAGCGTGTAAACTTTAGCATCAATAAGTGTTATGTGAAATAGTTTTGGATGAAAGACAAACAGTCTTTTGAATGGGCAGATTTTCCGGCTCCAGCACTTTCAATTTCACCCCCCCCCCCCCTTTTGCCATGGAATGAATTTACAAGTAGAGGAAACCCCTTCCCCTTTATGATTTTTCAGAGATTATTGATTTCTTCTCGTGAATATTTCTCAAGTTGGCCAATTTTTTTTTGGCGCAAAAGGAAAAGCCATCCTCCCCGACCGAAAAGTGAAATATAATACCACCGCTGAATACATTTTGCAGACATTCCATTACCCAATCCATTGAGAGACACGCAAATCCTCTATACTACAGCTCTTGAATTTTGTTTTCCTGTGGCATGAAAAAATTCGTTGGACGTTTTTGCTATTTGTTATTTGAACAGCGGGACAATAATATAGGGGGGGTGGGGAGCATTGGTTATCAAATGTCCTCGCATTACATTAATATTCCCAATAGGGTATCCCCTTTCTCATTTAATATGCAAATGTGAGATAGAACGAATATAAAATTGGAAAAAATGGTATATTCTCTTATAGAGCTGTTGAAGGGTGGAAATTTTTCTCAATATTCTCACGAATTGTATCTGTAACACGATGAAACTGCATCATCTTGTCCTTGTGAATTTTCTCCTGCTGATTCTTCAGGAATGTCTCGACAATGAGATGAAATTCTTTTACCTGCAACAAATTTTCTTCATTAGTTTTTTTTTCAAATTTGTTTTAGGTGTTAAAATTGATAAGAAAACTTTTTTCTTACCGTTAAATTATCTTCCTTCTTATTAATCTTTACGAATTGGCACTGAGGTGCATGCTTTTTATGTTCCACCCACGGATTATCCTCCTCTTCCCATCCATCGAGTTCTTTTCCACAAACAAAACAAGCCGCCTCATCACCTCCAATGCAGTAAAATCCTGCCTCTGCCATCTAAGGGAGTGGATGGAGGAAGAACGAAAACAATTAAGATTTATTCTATTTTACAAAACTGTGCCGATGACGATAATAGTCCTCTGGCCAGTAAGATAAGTCTCTCGTGGATTGGGGAGAAACCGGCGTTTTACCTTTTCTGAATTGCATGATGTATTTTTCTTGAATGGCCAATTTTTGAAACTCTCTAATCTCTGCTTCTCAAAAATATAACTGCTATTCTCCAGATTCTTCACACCTATTGCCATATTATCAATATTTTCTACACAATTTCAATGCAAAAACTCACAGAAATTGATCACAAAATCACGAAAATGAACTCTCGAAGAAACAAAAACAATGCAAAGCGATCTTTGTTCAAAAGTAATTTTTGACAACCCGTTTATCGACAAACTGATCGACAAAAATTCAAAATTCGCGTCTCGCCAACGGTCAAATGAGAATAATTTTTATTTTCATATAAAACTTTTCATACAGACTATGAAATTGCAATGGACTACAAATTCCTCTTCAAAGTAGTCCTAGTGGGAAACGCAGGAGTGGGCAAGACGTGCCTAGTGCGTCGCTTCACACAGGGCCTCTTTCCACCCGGACAGGGTGCAACAATCGGTGTGGATTTCATGATAAAAACCGTTGAGGTGGACAATGAGAAAATAAAACTGCAAATATGGGATACCGCTGGCCAGGAACGGTTCCGATCAATTACACAGAGCTACTATAGATCAGCGCATGCCTTAATTCTGGTCTATGACATAAGTTGCCAGGTACGTGAGCAATATTGCGTGAAGAGGCGGAAGCATAATAAGCATTTTAATACTTACAAACACAATTAATATTCCTCCATTTTAGCCCACCTTTGATTGCCTTCCGGATTGGTTGAGGGAAATCCAGGAGTACGCAAACGCCAAAGTTCTCAAAATTCTCGTGGGTAAGTTGTGTGCTGTTGCTGCTAATCAAACAATCTGTAGGTCAATTTGCTAAAAAAAAATTATGTCAATTGAGTAGGAAATAAAACTGATCGCGATGATCGCGAAGTACCAACATCGATCGGTGAGGAATTTGCAAAGCAACACGGGATGTACTTCCTGGAAACTTCAGCCAAGCAAGCGGATAACGTGGAGAGGCTATTCTATGAGATTGCAGCTGAACTAATTGAGCAAGCGCGCAACAAGGAGATGCCACCACGCAGCGAAACTGGCGGTCTGGCCAATTTGGGAAACAAATCCAACTACTTTAGTCAAAGCAACTGCTGTGCAAGTCTCAATGTGGGCATCAGCGGAAGCAGTGGTAGCAATTAAGTGGAAATATAGGAAGAAAAATACCAAAATCAAATTTTAGAACAGGAACAAAAACTGTTGAATGTGTGATCATTTTGTAATATTGTTTTAATTTATTATCAATGTTTATTTTTTTTATAATAAGAAAATCAATGTGTTGCCGTTGAGTTTTCTATTATACATACATACCTACCGTATCGATGTTGCGTGGGAAAATGCCTCAAGTTTTTTTTTCTACATAAAATAAGCCTTTGTTGAATAAATCCACTGAACATTTTGGACAAGAGCTTTGGACTGGTTACAGTCACAAGATTAACTCGATTTTATTATGTACATATCGAGGTGTTTTTGAGTTCAAGAATGATAAAATACGATCTTTACAAAAGAAAATAATATCTCATACTATTGTCAGAGATCTCTTGTATAGTTAAGTTCTTCATTTGTAAGCCCAAAAGTTTTTTTTTTCTAGAAAATGAATTGAATAAATTAATCCAACGAGGTGTCTTGCACTCGTATTGTGAGTTTAACGTCAGTCCAGCACAATGACATCATCATCAGGATGTGGACGTCGCGGTGCATTGGCTGCTTTTGTAGTTTGTTTATTCTCATTGAGTGATGCATTGGCCTTTTGACGTTCAGCCAGCTTTTGCTGCAGTGTCTTCGTGGGAGAATTCACAATTGGCGGCGTGAGGGGGATTTGGGGTGATTTGGAGGGTGAAATAGAGAGTGCCGGAGATGTTGGCAGTGGCGGAAGGGAGAAATTCGGGAGTGATGTCTTGGGAATGTCCACCTTTGACTGACTAATCTTACTCGAGGTGATCAAATTCTGCGTTGAAATCACCTGAGTTGTCTCCCTTGAGCGTGGCGTTGATGTCTTCTTGGTGGGAACAGCTGGTGTTGGTGAGAAAGTTTCCTTTGGATTGCTGAGGAAGGCCAGGTAAGAATCTCGGTATGTCTGCAGTCTCAACATCTCAGACTGACTCGCCATGCTTAGCCCTTTAAAGTCAGCCGAACTTAAACCCCACTGGCTCATTGCAGAGATTGACGGTATTGATGACGATGGTGGTCTAGCATAGGGATTAGGATTAGCACGAGAACGCTTCTTTGCTGACTTGGCTTTTGGCGTTTGACTCGCCGGGAGTGCGGTAAAAGTATCCCCCCCTCGCGATCCATCGAGACTAGCTGATCGCTTCAAGGGATCAACTGATGGGGTGATTGTGAGAGATTTTGGCAATTCAGCTGGGAGTGATAGACGAGATCCCATTGAGGGCATTTTAATCTTATTAGCAACCGAATTGATGACTTCTTGTGCGTAACTTGGCTTTGATGCTCCTTTGCTAGACTCCGCCACTTTGAGGGGCTCCTTTGTGAGACACTGCTGTGTCGGAGTGATCGTTAACTGCCCGCCACCGAGATTAATTGTGCTTGAAGTAGATTTTCCGCTTGATGCAACCATACTTGCTGCCGAAGCAATGATGCTCTTCATGTCGACTTGAGGTATTTGCGGAGATGACGCGGATTTGGAAGTTTTTGTCGTCATCTGCGGTTGAAGTGTCGTCCCAGATGGAAGTTTCGATGCGAGTGAATTCATCTTCATTCCACCCATACCCATAAGAGGATTCGGTAAAGACGGGAGTCCGGGCAACATGCCAATCGGTGGTGAGAGCACCATCTTGTAGTATTCAGCTAAAAATGAATTTACAGCTGGCTCAGCGCTGGATCCAAAGCCAGCAGATGTGAAAATGGCCGGATTGGTGTACATTGCCATCAATGTGGCTACTTGAGGGTCCAACAGGGGATTCACCATTGACGTGGACGTTGATGGTGATGATGTATTTTTGCTGCCTGCAGGCCGTCCTCGAGGTCTCGACACGCCTGGAATGTAAGTTGATTTGGGAGTCGAGGTTGTAACTGACGTAGTCACCATAGTTGCCGTAATCTTTGTCGAGGTTGTACCAGATGGAAGAGAACTATCCCTACCATCACCAGATTCAGCAGCAGCTGCCACAGGTGGTGCCGCGGGTAATGCCGTCTGTTTCTCCTGAGCCCTCCTGTGATTAATCTCATGCACACACAGCTTTATAGCTAAATCACTCAAACTGACATTTTCCGGTAGTTTAGCAATCTTATCCTGAATGTAGCACTTGTATGCATCCACAAGTACCCCTAGGAAGATACTTTCCTTCTGTTGCATGTGCTTTATGCATTTTCGATGTGTTGTGTAGATTTCAATGATGAGATCCAGCAACTTTCCATCATTCCTCTCGTCCGTTCCATGCTTCTTCAGCAGACTCCTGAATGATTGAACACAGAAGGATACTGCTTGCTGAAACAATTCCTTCCTTTCCGTATCTTTGATATACTTCTTATCCGCTTCTGGGGATCGTTGCAGCTGCAACGCCAATTCAAAAAGAATCTTGTGATCGCAAATCGCCTTGAGGACATCCATAAGAACAATGATACATTTCGACAAGTGTGTGGCAAAGCTTCCAGGGCGATCAATTTCCGACGACGGAATCCTCCAGATACCATTGAAGAAATTATTTGCTTTGCGATCCACAAAGAGCCCTTGAATTCGATTTCCAAGTGTTGTTGTGTACGTACCAAGAAGGAGTTGTTTGGCCTTTTCCATGGAGCGCAATTTCTCCGGAGCAGTTAGAAAGTGATGCACCAGCCGATGGACTGATTTGAAGTGCTCAGGAAAACGTGCAAGACACTCCTCGAAATTCTTCACACAACCTCTGTAGATGACTTCAAGTTGCTCATCCGTAAGTGGCGTATTTTTCTTTTGTTCATCATCAGTAGATGATTCAGAATCCGATTCAGAGTCACTACTTCCGGATTCAGAGGAAGAACTAGAAGATGAACTTGAAGTTCCCGTTGTTCCTGTTGTTGTGGTTGTCGTCACCGATGTTGCGGTTGATTCTTGCGAACTCCTTCTGATATGAGTTGCAGGGATGTCTTCTTTATTGGCAACTTCCTTCGAGATATTTTCATCTGAAGCTGATTCCTTCTGTTTATTCCCTTCAACACTCTCTTGCTTTGGTGTACTACACACATCAGTTGCCTCATCTTTTGCCCCATTTTCCTCCGCTGTTGATTCTTTTGACTTCACTTCAACTGCGGATTGCTCCTTTGGCTCCTCAGAGGTAACTTCCATTGGTGTTGATGCCTCAAGAGCTGCATCACCAGCAGGAGTTTCATCTAATTTTTGTCGTTTTGCATTCTCATTGCCAGCTGCAGTAGCAATTTTCTGCCGTTTTAATGCATTCAAGCTACTATTGTCCAATTTTGCCTGATTGAACATAAAGGGGCTATTTGCCAGCTGCTTCAGAACTTTATTGAATAGCTTCCCAACTTCTCGCGTTACTGTTCGATGCTGCTCCAGATACTTAATGATTGCTGCTGTGATTCGATAGAATATCTCCAGGGCTTCAATGGACAAATTTTGTGGATTGCTGTGGCTGATGCGAATTGGATATGTTGCATTGCTATCATAGAGATATTTTGATGATTTGAGGTAGTGTTCGAGGTAGACATTCGGTGGTTCCTTCCGTTTCTCTGCCACCTTCCCCAGCATGTAGTGATAGAGCCACTTTTCGTCGTGTGACTCCTCCGAATTGCCCTTCATTTCATCAACATGTTTCAGCATTTCAACCGTATGAAAGCAGTCATACGATATCTTAATGCATTGCTCTTTGCGATCTTCAACAAATGCAAATCCCTCCATGGACAGCGTCTCACTGGCCTGTTTCAGATTACGCGAACAGTACGAGTGCAGTGTGTAGGCAAAGGATCCATATTCAATCCAAACAGCTATGTGTGTTTCATTCAATTTTATGCATTGTTGAAAGCATCGCAATGTATCGGCTGATTGAGTCAAAAACTCTTTTGTGCTGAAAGACAAAAATAATTTAATCTAAAAATTATGTTTCTATTTTTTTTACATTATGCTAAACGATAATCTTTTGACATAGAGTGTCACATTTTCATAATATAATTGAGATGTGTTTGCCCCAAAATTAAATTTCATGTTTGGGTCATTATCATACAAATAAAAGACGCGAAAGAATTGAACTGACTTTCTTTCCGTTTCGCAGTTCTGTCCATTTATAAATATTTTTTTTTATAAATCTAAAAATACTTTCCAAAAGAAAATTAATTGTTTATTTTTTTAATAGAATGCTAATCATTTTGTGATAAAAATATTTTCATTCATTTCATTTGTTTTCATAGTATTTTCTTATCAAAAATTGTTTATTTAGAAAAAATTGTTTTTTTTTAATCAATAATTGTTTTGCGAATGATGTTTTAAAGGAGTCAATTCGTTACTATATGGGGCAATAACTCATCACTCAGAGAAACAATTGGGACATGAGTATAGAGTAATGTTGTAAAAAATCCAAAAAGAAAAAGAAATTTTTTATTGTGGGATCAGCTCTTCAATTATTTGACCTAAAATGATAATGTTCATGTATTGAAAGAGCTAAAAACTCAATTGTGACGTCATTATATGCATCTTTGGGTAAATCTTTGAAACCTTTTCCCAGGTGATCCGTAAGAAAAACTCTTTGACGATTGCTTTATTATTACGTGTATGCATTCCGATTGTTAATTGATTTAATAAAGGTCTTTTTTTACGTACAAAAGCGTATAAATTTCTATAACCCTTTAAGGACTAATGGGAAGTTTTCGACCCATAGCTCGATTTTTAATTGATTAATTTTGGATATATAGTTTATTTTAAATTTTATTGAATAAAACCCAATGCAGAATTATGCCTTTATGGTCCCTGAAGTTTTCGAGATCATAAAAGGACTCACAGGACCAGGAAGATTAAAAAATCAAAAATTAAAAAAAAAAAAAACTAGAAATCGGATTTTTGACAAAAATGTCTTATTTAAGCTCAAAGAAACCCTAAAAATGCCTCGGTCCTTAAGGGGTTATACATTTTTTATACAATAGTTATCAAAATTCATTCATGATGACCTAAATTTATTGAATTACATAGTTGTTAGGGTAGGGCTATATCAAAATAAGTACATAACATATAATTTTAACACATATTTGGTGAAAATAAGTAAATGGGTAAAAGCAGATTATGATGCGTTGTACTAGAATTTCATTTATACTATTTATTCAGATAATTCTGCGTGGTCAGTTTAGTTAAGTGAGTGCTCTCAAAGTGAATGCAACAAGATCTAATATTTACTTCGCAATGTCTTTTGACAATGCAAAAGCATATTTGGAAGGGAATACGTATACAATGAGCTATACGAAAGTTCTCATGGAAAACTACGGTGGATGGATAGAATGGTGCGAAGATGGAAGAGATTCCCTTCTTGACATTGGAAGTGGACCCGGAAGTGCAATAAAAGAAGCAGTTTATCCACTTTTGCCAGCAAACTTTTCAAAATGCGTCCTTTCAGACATATCACCCTTAATGGTGGAAATGCAGAAAAAAGTTTTCAGTGGCCTAAGTGGGGTTTCATGTGAAATTCTCGATATTGGGAATGAAATAAGTGAGAAACAATTGCACAGGATCGGAACTTTTGATCACATAACATCCTTCTTCTGCCTCATGTGGGTAGCAGATCAGCAGAAAGCAATGGATAACATTTACAAATTACTCAAACCCGGTGGTGATTGCTTTCTTGTTATCATGGCAGACTCTCTCATTATTGATGTTCTCCTTTCGGTGTGCATAAAACCCCGCTGGAGAGATTGCTTAGCTGGATGGGAGAACTTTTATGTCTATCCATACACACAAATTGATAATGCAAAAGCAAAAGCTCTGCAATTTATGAAGAATGCCGGATTTGTGGAAACAAAAGCAGAACTAATTCGGAAACCTTTTGACTTTTCTACTGATAAGGAAATGGAAAAATTTCTCAGAGGCTTTCCAACGAAATTTTCCAGAGATGTGACTGAAAATGAAAAGGAAGAAATATTCCAGGAACGCCTAAAATATATGGACAAATACGTAGTTGGGAATTTTCGTGACAACGAGGGAAGAATTCATAAACCAAATGTCGATCTTGTGCTATATGGGAAGAAGAATAAATTTTCAGCTGCTTCGAGAACACAGAGGGCATAATTTGTAAAAAGTAATGAAATAAAATTAGAGAAATTATTGACTTACTTGAATGGATTGCAGGAATTGAGTTTTGTTTCCAGCTTAGTGGCTTTCGAAAGTGCCAATCCAGCCCATGCATCGAAGCGACACGGGTTAAGTGCCAAATCCTGAACGTAGAACCGGACTGATTTCGAAAAGTCACGATTTTTGAAGTAATAATCCGCAATGAGGTAGAAAATTGAGGAGATTCGCTGAGGAAAGGCCGGTATGAGGGAGTATTCTGGTAAACTCGTAGAATCACTACTAATAAAATCCCTGATTTTGTTCGTGGCTGATGAGAAGTTAAAGTCCTTTGGGGTCAGTGAGAGAATCTTCTGAAAGAGTTGCTCTAGGTCCGCAGTAACAGAGTCCACCCTGTAGAAGAATATTTCATTAGATTACAATTTTTCTTTACATAAATCAAAGAGAAAAGTATTACTTGTAAGAATCAAATTCTGGTAGAAAATCAGGACGATAGATCTCAAAGAGTTGCATAGCACGTTCCCAGGTTAGCTCACATTGCGTAGACTCGTGCTCTTCAATATGTCGCGATCGAACCCTCTTTAGTGGATAACCATAGAGGCAGTAAGTCATTTGTTCCACATACTCCATTATCAGATCGCGAAAAGGCTCCAGCATTGGGGCTCTAAGGATTGGTGTGACAATATTGAGTGTGAAGATCATCAATTGCCCACCATCCTTGGTACACCAGAATTTTCTACCCAGGAATTCATGGGCTGTGAAGAAGATTAAAATGGAATTTGGCATGGTTTCCTCTTCATCTTCCTGATCTGATGCCTCACTGGAGGATTTTGTCTTTTTAGCAACAACATGTTGACGATCTTCTTCACGCTGAATAAAGGCATGAAGAAGGATCCAGGGAATCTTGAAATTGATCGCGTGTACTTGAGTATTGTTTTTCTCAAATGGTGTATCCAATTGATTGGCCACAATCTTCACAAGACTCTGCACCAATCTTGCTTCGTACTGTTCAAGGCAGCAGAGGATGTCAATGCCCTCTTGCTTCAGAAGGGCTTCCAAGTATATCAGAATAAAATTTACAGAGTCTCCCCACTCTTTCAAGCGATACGAGTTTTCCGGAATTGTCAGAAAGAAATCAACTGCATACTTGAGACATTTCTCTGACCATCGGAAGCATTCTTCAAAATCCTCAAGATTCCACAGTGATTCGAGAAGAACCTCAAATTGTGTTGTAATCTTCATGATGGTGTTATCAGAATTCTTGACCTCGGTACAATTGATGAGGCTGTCTTTGAGAATTACTGTAAGCTCACGGAATTTGTTATCTTTGTACAGATTTGCCACATTGTTGAGTTTTATTGTGCGCAGCAGCGATGAAATGAGATCCTTCACGACTACGATGTCAATGTGATTCTCCACAGTTTTATTGGGAAAATCTACGACTAGATTGAGTCGTTTCTCTTCCTCCTGGAATAGCTCATTGATCTTGTAGACGAAATCAATTGCAACTTCAAGGTTATTCTCGTACTTTGACACAATATAGTTGAGCCAGAAGAGTCGCATGAGATTGAGGCAGTGCTGATCCTCATCCTCCAGCATATAGAATCCACTGTGAAACATGAGATGTAGCAAAAGACGTCGATATTCCCCACTAAACTCTTCCTTGTTGAGCTTCTTCACGGCAATTCTCTCATGTTCTTGCTCCAGGTAGAAAAGAGTCATTTCATAGACTGTCTGGAATTCCGTGTACTCCAACTGATTCCAGGCCATAAGATCATAATGATTGAGGTAATACTTGTAAATCTTGAGGTATTGCTCGCAAATTGGACGGGGGATTGATTGTGTCCAGAACTTGGCAATATACTCAAGCCATTTGCTGAGTAAGAGAATCAAATCAAATTTCTCAAGCTCCCCTACGAATTTATCGAATTCCTTGGTAGTTCTCTTCTGAAAATCATCCTCTGTGGCAGTGGAGGGAGTTTTAAAATCACAATTTCTCTCCCTTTTACCATCTCCAATGCTTTCCGCGGAATCCTTCTTTGGTAGCTTTGTCTCCACAAAGGGCGACTCATTTGTATCAAACGACTCACAGTAGAACTTGGCCAAGATCCTTTTGAGATAGCCTGTGCAGGATTTATCAATTTGTTCCACAGGAGCAACTGTTGATGTTCTCTTTCTAGCTCGACTTTTATGCCATCCCCACTGTTCCAGATGCTTGAGATCACTCCCCCTTCGTTTTTTGGGTTTATCTGCTGAGTCATCGCTCTTTACTGGATTTGAACTGTTGTCACTTGATACAGGCACCGGAGGAGGTTCCATAGCATCATTTCGACCTTCTTGCGTTTCATCAGTCTCTGACACTACAATAACACAGTCCTCGTCCATTTTTTCTGTACGATCTTCTGGCTGTGGTCCCGTGGAGTCTCCATCACCATTAATCCCATTTATATGGCACTCCTCAACAACTTTTAGATCACTCCATGTGTATCCATTGAGGAAGTTATCTACATCTTGATTCAGTAACTCGTACAAATTGATAATGAGATCACCTACAGAGAGCCAGGTAAACTCTGTCACTTTGTACTGTGATAAATCTGGCTTTTCTCGCTCAACTTCCTCCTCCTTGTCCATATCAGTGGTCGGTGGGAGAAATACACTGCCGGTGTTGCTTCTCTTGCCAACATAGGCATCATAATCAAAAGATCCCATCCAGACACTGTAATAATTAAATATTGAAATGGATTTTGGTAAATTATTTAGCAATTTTACTTACTCTTCAAAGAAGGGGATGCATCCTTTGAATCTCTCGTGTATTTCAACCAGAACATCAATGGCTCTCTGATAGTTTGGGTCCCGTTTGTGCCATTGCAGTGCCCATCCGTAGGCATTAAGGAAGCTCTCACTGCGGCAGTAGACTTCCAAAAGTCCATCGGCAGCTGACCAGTGATTGGGATTCACTTCCAGACATTTCTGAAATGCAATGCTGGCAAGATCGATATTGTTGAGACTCAGTGCTAGTCTTCCAAGGCGAACAGATGTGTACACATCGGTGCCATCGAGTTCGAAGGCCGACACAAGGTACCGCAGGGCTTCTTGTTTTTCTCCCTTTTCCTCATAGATAAATCCAATGTTCCGGAAACAGTTATACTTGACTGAGAAGAGTTTGTCGTTATTATTATCCGGCGACACATCGCACAAAACTTGTGTTTCCAGTAGTTCAAGGAGCAGCTTAAGAGCAATATCAACGGAACCCTTGTGCTTCAACTCCAAGGCTCGTGTGTATTCCGAAACAGCTATTGTTTCCTGCGGGGAGTGAAAAATGCACGTCTGGAAAACTTTCTTTTGAAGCTTTTCCTACCGGCATAATACTCACTTCAGCTTCTCGTGTAACTTGTGGTTCAGCATCTTCACTACTTGTACTGTGAGAATCCTCATTTAGGGCCACAATTCGCATCATTTTTCACTCGCAAAAAGAGACCGGAAAATGACAGGAAATTTATCAACACAGGGATGCAAACACTATCGATATTTCTTATCGATAGTATCACTAGCATCAGCTATCGAAAACTATCGATAGAAAAAATACTATCGGGACTAACAGAATATTTCACTTCTGCATTTTTTAGCTGTGATTCTTTCGAAGAAAAGAATAGCACAGCTTCTGTGTACGACCTAAAATGCAATGTTGTCCGATCGGGCTCAAACTTGGTATTTTTAATTCCGCACGTATTTTTAATTCATGCTTCACGTCTTGCATATCTCTCGTACAACCGGAAAACTATCTTTTTTTCACGACTTTTGGACGCACGACTTAACTATTGCATTTGGCGCCAAAATTTAGTTCAAAAAAACACCGCTGAGGTTTTGGTGCTGCCGGTATGCAGGAAGCGAGACAATGTTATATGTTCTCATGCTATCTCACCTCGTTCTCTCTCTCGCACGTTACTGTTACAGTTTCATTCGCACGGAACGTTTTTTGCAATTTTATCGCGTTTTTCGGCGACTTTTCCAACAAAATCGAATATTTTGTGCTCAGACGACGACGCTGCGTCGATTAATATCGCCAGTTTAAAATTTTTGAAATTCTCGATAAAAAAAAAACAATTTTTAAAATTCGTTTTTCGAAAGGATCGAAAGAAATTATCGATTGCAGCAATGTAGCATATGCATCTTACTTTCAAAGACATCAAATATCATGGACAATTGCCGCGCGCTTTTTAAATTATTTGCAAAACTTTACTAAATGAACCATAAAATTAAAAAAAAAAACAATAAATTCGTGTAGCCTATAGGATGCAAAATGTAATTTTGTGCAATATTTTTTATATGAGATAAAATCGATTAAACTTTTTTTTTTAATATCATTCAATGTGTCGAAAAAATTGGAAATGCATAAACTCCTTTACGCTACAAAGAGCGCCCTCACTGTTCATAGTGGTTTTAGTGGTGACTGTCGTAAGCTTGTGACGTCCATAGTTCGACTGGGAAATTGACACAAAATTTGAGCAAAAGGAGTGAAATTGATGAAAATTTTACCTGGATGTGTTTTCCTGGAGTTAGAATTTGATGGAAAAGGTGGTTCAGACTATCGTGTATTATGTGAACAAGTGAACTTTTCCGTAGGAGATCCCTAAAGTTCAAATTGAAGTGATTCCCACGTAAGTAGCACAGTTTTACTTCAGAAATTTTCTCATCAATCTTTGCCAAAATTCCATTAAAATCCTTGTCTCAATCCACTCAATCCTATTGGGAATTTCAATCCTACCACTTGCCGGACACAGAAGGGTAGTTCCAGGAAGCGCCCGTGGGCGCCCAAGTTGCTTTTTTGGCGCCTCTTACAAACAGACGAGTTGATCGATTTTGATTTTATGAAGAAAAATGATCTATGCTTGAAAGTTCAGAGGAATGCATATTATTTTCTTCTAACGTTAAAAGAAAATATCTCAAGTGAACAGTAAGAAGCAAAGTTATAAAAATCAGATTAAATTCGTAGCTTCGTCAACTCGGATTTGATTAAAAAACACCCATAAAAATCTCTGACTCATGACGAAACCACAATCCATTGTAAAAGACGCCATATTTGATCCGATTTGAATAACACGGATAACAAAATGTGTATGGGATGATTTGGATAACTTTATTTTTGTCCTATCCAAGGCTTGCATCCTTGATTCCCTTGAAGTAATTATAGCCTAGCAAAAACCAGTTTACAAAAGGCAATAAAAGCCTTTGAAAATTGGTCTCATTTCCATTATTAAACTAGTCAACCCGAGCCCTCAATCACGTGTGAGCAAATTCTATTTGAATAAAACCCGTTAACTGACCATTCAGCAAGTAAAAAGAGTTGTAAAAAATCACTTTTATGTGGGGGCGCTCTGACGTGGAAAGGAGCGGAATACCATATAGCGTTTTCGACTCGTATTGACCATCTCTACTTTCATACCAAAAAAGAAAGGATCGGCTTAGCCGTTTCGGAGGAGTTCATTTATCACAAACGGAAAGACGGATAAAATTATGAAAAGATTACACACAGCAAAATTTCAACCAAAAATGGGAGTGAAACTGTCAATTTCTGCGAGTGACAGTATAAGTGAAGCCTGCGAGTCGGCTAGGTTAGGCGTTCCGATCGTCACGACTCAAAAGAATGTTAACCTGCTCATAGAGAGAGTACTTTGAAAGTAAAAATGGTTGCTATCCTCTGGCTACGGCCAATAACTATATGAGTCTTTAGGATTATTAAGGTTTAATGAGCAGTTCATTAATAATTCGTTATGTTTTTTTATGAAAGAACAAGGCGCGTCAGTTTGAAGACCAAATAAAGAACTCGTTAAAAGATCTAGGAACTGTGTTGTTAAAATGAAGAAGTGGAAGAAGTTGATGTTAATGAGGTCCAGAGAGTTCTTTTAGCTTGGAAATTCCACATTTTTCAAATAAAAGTCGCCAATATATTCCAAAACTTATCCAATTAAAAAAAAAGTTTTATTACAATTTCCAAAAAACATCCATATATTTACTTTTTTATTTAATAAAAGTAGGCATGATAGAAACAATGAATACATAGGTACTAAAGGTTACTAAAAAATATGTTTTCTAAAGCTTCAACGTTGAATTTGAACGTTATTTCGCTCTAGTCTCAGTCGTGGAAAATTCCAATACCGACACAATCAACCCCAAAACTTTTTTTCTTCTGTTAAAGTCCATAAATCCATCTCAAACAAAACCTCACACTCCGGTCGTGGGTATGCTGTTGCAGGAGGATAAAAGTGCACGGTGAAGAAAATATTTTTGGTGTATCATTTCAGGCAGCCATAGTGATACGTCTATATCATTAAGCAATCCCCACAATACGACGTTCACAGGCGAAATGCCGCCTGTTCACATTGGGAATGAAGGCGGTGATCAGGATAAAAGTGGATGCCAGAATATGGTGTCCAACCTACCGCTCCTTTTTGCTGGTGGCTATCCAACAACTCTGGATAAGATGACTGAAAATCAAATTGAGAACTTCATTCCGTTCATGGTTCAGTGTTCTCTGGGTTATATCCAGTTGCAGTCAAATCGTGGTGAATACAGAGAACCCGAATGGTGGCCGGATGATGTGCCCTTTGTCATACCCCTCATGAGGCCTAAAGATTTCTCTGGTGTAAGTTGATGCGCAATCACAATGCAACGTCGTGGGGCAACACAAAGACATTCTTTTTGATGTTTTCTTCTTCTCCGCAGGACTGGCGTGCAAAACTGAGAGAAATTGTGGTAACATGCTATTCGTTCCACAAAAATATATTTCTCTTGCGATTTTGCAAGGAATTGGCAACTTATGAACCAGAATGTCTTCGTTTTATCAATAACTATAATTCCACAACCTCCTTGTTCGATAGGACAAATAATAAGTTATTAGTCACATTTAGAAATGAAAATATGGTTAGTATATTTTTTTTTTATTAAAAAAAAGTCTTATTTTTTTAATAATTTATTCACGTTATTTTTTTTTCTTAATTTTAGCTCTATGATCAGCAACAAATTTCTAACAAAAAAACGCTTCTACCACGAAACAACAGCTCCCAGTCTCTTGATAGCTGTCAGCAAATGGTGGAACCAGCTCTCTTCGATATTTATCTCTGTGATAACTGTGACGCCGAGTTGTACTCCATGGAAGCATTCATGGTGAGTGTTTATACATATTATATTGCAGTTTTCTCCCGCAATGTGATGGAGGAATGTGGAGAGTGTATCTCTGAGGTGCGCATTGGGGTTTCCATTTGTATATAAACGACTCAAAATCGTAAACGCTTATCCAAAAATGCTTATCTCTCTTCGGCTAGAAGTAAGATCAATATGTAGTAACGTAGCATGTAGTGTGGTATCCAAGAATTTAACAGAATTATACTTGGCTGCCTATGCCTTTTTATCCTAGAAAATAATTTAGAAAGGGTACAAAAATAGGCATTGAAATTAAAGATGGTGGCTAATAAAAGTTAGTTTGTACCTATGTATCAAAAATCGTTTGCTTCATTGAAAGGATGAACGCATCAAAACGTAATTGACTTAAGTTTTTTTTTACATTTTGACATTTTTTTTAACATATTTTATGATTTAAATAGAGTAAGAAAATCACTTTCTGCAAACTTGTGATTTTCCTCAAAACACAAAGGTAAGTTTTTCTCAGGATCTACTGGATGGACTTTGATGGGGTAAAAAGCAAATGAAAAAGGAAATATCAATGTAGATTTTTATGTACCAGAATTTTGAATTTCTATTCTGGAACTGAGAAAAGTGGAAAAATGTGATTTTTGTTGAGATATTTTAACGTTTTTCTACTTTTCTCAGCCTCAGAATGGAAATTCAAAATTCTGGTACATGAAAATCTGCATTGGTATTTCCTCTTCCATTTGCTTTTTACCCCATCAAAATCCATCCAGTAAATCCTGAGAAAAACCTACCTTTATGTTTTGAAGAAAATTACAAGATAGCGTCGCACATCAGCTTAAGTGGCGGAAAGTGATTTTCTTATTCTTCAATAACAACTTGAAAACCAAGTTTAAGAAAAACCCCAAGAAATATAAAAACATTTAATTTCACCTAATTCTAATTCAAAAGAGACCCCCTTAAAATTAAATAAAATTTTTTTTCTAAAGAACTGTTTTTAATACGTAACATTTTTTTATCATTGTAATATCGTAAAATGTGAGGGTAGACAAAACGCTGCTAAAAAGGGCATTGAGGTTTCACCCTGAATAAAAATGAATACCTATCTTAATGTTATGTAGGTATACTTTATTTGGTGTTTTTGACCAGCATGCGCCATCATTGCCACGCAATGTAATATTACGCCGAGTGTCGCTACGAAAGTTCTTCTCTGTGAGGTAGAGAACCCACGAAGGCACACTCTGAGAGCTGCTAAATGTACACTTTAGCATCTCTCGATGCTGCTTGAAAACTTAAACGCAATTCAGCAGGGGAATTTTTTTTTCAATGCCCCCTGCGATAATGACTAAATATTTCTCTATAGATAAAATTTTTATTTAAAGAAAATTTCATTTTTGACTTTGATATGCATTTTTTAAGCTTTCAGCTGTGATTTTTTCCATTCGTTGCATCTCAGACAAATTAAGTTTTGATGTCGTAAAAAGCATTCCTTTGTTCTGTTAATAAAGGCGAAGGGGGAAAAAAGAAAAAAAAAAAGATACATCGTTAGGTGCAAACATTCAGCAAAGTTGTTTTGCCTTGAGTGTGTTATACATTTAAGGAATTCACGCTGCAAACTTTGCAACAGGGTAAATATGCAATTTACTTAATAAAAAAATTTCCATAGAATGTGAAAATTTTTTAGTGTTGAAGATCGCGCGAGTCAACTTCCACCATTTTCTACACCATACCGTTCCATGGTGTATATACCCAAAGGTGTATACTGGGTGTAAATGAGCAGCTCTCGGAGGGAGATTGACCTTCTGAGTGTGCCTACAGAGTCTCGAATTTTTATTTGCCCTCCTTTTACCAATTTTAGGGGGAGTTCGTTCCACAACAGATTTTTCTTCGAATATAAATTATGATAAATTTTTATTTGCCTTATATGAAAATTTGTAACCTAAATTGAATGAAATATCCTTGGAATATCATTAAAATTTCAAGATCTAATGATTGTTCGTTTTGTAATTATCAATTGATTTTTAAACCACCGAGATTTTTGGAATTTTTTTTTTTAAATATTTGAACATGTGAGGAACGTACACCTTCTTTTTCTTGCAGTCTTTTGCTGAAAATTAAAAAAAAAATCACAAGAAATTTAATTCTTTAAGTTTTTTTTTTCAATCAATGAGTTTGCTCTTTGGGATTTTCTCCAAGAGAAAAGCCAGATAACTCCTTATTTACCATCACTCCTTTGCGAATTCGTGCTTCTTTTCTTTAATTTTATAAACCTTTTCCTTGATTTCTTGGTCAGTATTTTGTTGATGGCAATAATAAATTAGTTGATGTACCTACTTATTATTATTTATGAATTTTCAGTAAATCTATTATGTTATGTATAAAAAACTGAATTTCCATAATTCATTTATCCTAATTTATTGATATTTTATCATTTTTGCAATATTTTATTATGCTCGTTATATAACAATGATATTACCTATAGGTACAGTTTTGTTCATTATGGTCCGACAATTTTTTTTCTATATGTATTCATAGTTCAATAAAAATGCTATAAAACCTTTTTAAATATATTATCTAATATTCCAAATTTAGGAAATCCGAACTATATTTTATTCGTCCACATTCAAAGTAGTTGTGAGTTTCCCTGAAAATAGTTATTTATGATTTGACAATCTCTGTGTGTATTAGTATGTATAAAAATAGGTATTTTACTCGAATTAAGAAATATTCGTATATATATTTTTATGGACCTCTACTATATGGATTAAGATCATTAAGATATTTATGATCAGTTTCAAAAATTATCTGTAGGTATTAATATGAAAAAAAACGTTCTTATAATAATACGATAGCACTAGTTATCCCTATCTCCAATTACGTATGATCAAATTTCATTTGATCAGCGATGAGATTTTCATCCTATCCTTTTATCTATTTTATGTTTCTATTAAATTATAATAAACAATTATGATTATGAAAGCGCTGACTCCATACAAATATGTAGTCTGATTGTGAGATATTTTATTTGATCTACATTTAAATATTGACCTTTTTATTTTTTGAATTTTTTTGGTTTAAGAGCATAAAAAAATGAAAGTTTAAAATAAGTTTTGTATGAAATTGTTCCTTTTTGAGATTTCTTGCTCAAAATGTGTAAAAAGAAAAAAGTTATTTGAAGAAAATGTATCAAACATGTTTTGCTAAATTTTTCATTTAATAATTTTCATTTCAGGAACACGAAAAAATTTGTCAACCAAATGAGGAGGAAGGTGAGGATGATGATGTGATATTCTGCGAGTCTGAGGCTGAAGAGCCCGTAGATGAGGATCAGCAGCAGATGTCTGCATTCCTCATGTCACTGGGGCTACAGAGTACAGAGAATGTCGGTGGTAGTCAGCAGAGTCGAGGCGGAAGTGGTAGAGATATGGTGTCTACGTATTCTGCCTATGCGTTCTCATCGCCAGATAAACATCGGAATTTTCAGCGCAGGACGCGTGGACGTTTGGCGTATAATAAATGCCAAGCAATCCCAATCTCTTCTCCTGCAGGTCAGCTTCTGCTGAACACATCCAAGACTGTCATGAGTTGTGAGTACTTGGAGGAGCGACTTGATCGTCAGGAGCGATTTTGTATTGCTCAACCACTCGGTGGGGAGACGTTCTCCCGGCGACGGTGGTTGGATAGTCGGAGAAATTTACAATTCTCCTCATTTCCCGTCACATATCGCAAATTGTCGGATCACCAGTCATCGAATGAGTGGCACACCTTCAAATTTCCTAAACGTCAATTCTCCACGGAGCACAGAAGGCAGAATCTAGAGAGGTACAATGCCGTAATTCTGAAGCAGTGCAAGCCGTGCGTTGTGCGAGTCGAAAAGCTAACGCGCGAGAAAATTGAGGCGTACCTCTTTGATGCCAATCTCAAGGTAATGAATAAGAAATTGATGAAGCATCGTGACAAAGTGCACAAAAGAGATAATCCAAAAGTGGTGGAGATCATTGATCTCTGCTCATCGGATGAGAGTGGGGATGAGGAGGAGCGAAAGGCAATAAGTGAAGAGCCTGCAGAGCAGAGGCCAGATGCTGCAAAGGAATCATCTGATATGAGTCCAAAGTATGATGGGAATTTTATCTCAATGCCTGTGCAGACGGTGGGATTGCCGGCGGAACCATTGAAGCCATCGGTATTTCTCTTCTCCAACAACACAGCAACCTCCATTGATGATATCCACAGTACGCAAATCTATCGATTGCCAACGAAGATTCATCAGAATCAGGAGAATATCATGTCGCGCAACTTCTGGCACACCTCATCCAAGGCTTCCTGTCACTTTTCCCCCTATCCCACGGGTAGGAGCTCATCAGTGGGATCAGATCGGAAGGATTCTCAGCGCTCGGGCGTTGTCACTGGTAGACTAATGCCACCACTCATACGATTGGCGGCAACATCAGGTGCCAAATCAATTACGGCAAATGTCAGCATCTAGAACTAGATCAGACACAGTGCTGTTAAAAGAATTGTCATCGTGTGAAGGAGGCTCAACATATTGGCTCTTGGACAACAATCACGTGAGTAGATCATCCAAAGGTTTTTGCTATACAAAAGAGAAAAACAAAATAACCCACGTGAAGTTTCAAGAATCAATGCTGTAACCTGCCTTCCCAAAATTCTATTTAAGCATTAGATGTTCTTATAATTAAATAAAAAAAAACATAAACATATTTCATGGAAATACATTTTTTATCCCTACTGTACATAAATTATTTCATACGTCAATGCAATTTAATTATTATTATTATTATTATTTCGAAAAATTAATGAAAACTATAAAAAAAAACATTTAAAAAATTCTGAAAAAATTATAGAATAACATGAAAAGAAATAGTGAAAAAAAGATCACAATCATTGAAAGCATAAATACCCAGAAAAAAAGACATAATTGGGTTTATTAATGTAAATACTAGCATTTAAGATTTAACTATTCTATACCGAAAAAAATTACGAGCGAGTTTTAAAGCGAGAAGTGTCCAATGTAGATTCGGAAAAGAAATAAAACAATACTTAGAGTTCAAAAGATATTTTTTCCTTACGGAACTGAATGCTCAGTCAGTTTTTTTAAAAGTTGATTAATGACTTTTGTTGTGTAGTCAGCCAAAAAATATAACTTATTTCGAGTTGTTGGTTTAATTTGGTAAATTAGAATGAAGAATTAGCCGAATTAGCACTTTTAGGAGGTTCTCTAAGTATTCTAAACAAGTTTTCTTCGTCTGGTGAGTTTTAAGAGAGAAAAATAGAAAAATATTCAAAATATTAAAAAAAAAAACAAATTATAAGAAGCTTACACGGTATAAAAAAAATCGGCCCGTCAAACTTAAGTTTAATTAATAAAAACTCTTGGAAGCTGTCAAAATCGAAAAAAATCAGGCTCTATAGGTTTCGATTTTTATTAAAATTTTGTCTTTCACCGACAAAGAACCTCTGAATTTCTCTGTAATCCACCCATCTTTGTTAGCAGGCAGTTCTTAACCCTTTTAGGTCCATTGGGTCATACGCTTACCCAAAGACTCGATTTTGAAAATGTTTCATTTTTTATAGTTATTTTATGAATATTGAGTTCAAATTAGTACAAAACTATGTCTTTACAATCCCTGATCATTTTATGATCACAAAATGACATCCCCAAGGACTCACAGGATCAAGAAGGACGAAAAACCGAAAACTTTTGAGTTGAGATTTTTTGCTAAAAATGTTTTGTTTGAGCCCAAATGAACCCATAAAAATTATTTCTAGTTCAATCAGCTCGCTAGATTGATCGCGGACCTGAAAGGGTTAATTAGTCAGAAAAAATGCATACCTATAATGTAATGTAGATGACACTATATTGACCTTTTTTATTACATCCAATCGACATTGATACAAATATGATTTTAAAACATTTGCAATTCATGTGATTCGGAATGAGAAAAAAAAACATTTTTTTATGGACAATTTAAAATGTGAATCGGCGGCATGAATTAAGATTTGTTTCAAATAGAGAAGTTTGGATCTAAAATTAGGCAATGCCTGTTGCAAATTAAAAAAAAAAAGCATCCAATGTGGAGATACCGCGCACTAAAAAGAAGAATCGGTGTGATAAAGTTTCACTATAGTAGAGTCACATTCAGTAATTCACGTGGGGACTCGAGTCTAGTTTATCAATTTGCTTTTCCCACCATTCCTGAATGCTATCTGCCATGCGTTTCCGACGGAAGCGCATTGATTCATTGATGCACATCTGGACAAAGTTGAACTTTGTCTCAAAGTTCCCCTTAACGAGGTTAAGGTGCTCCAGAAGGAGACTATAGTCCCGACCCGGACGTCTGATATCACGGAATACCATCGTTCGCGTCTCGAGGTTCGCTTGCCGTATATTTTCCTTTTGCTCCTCATCCATCTCTTGTGGTTCAACCTTTGTTGACTCAATTTTTTCCTCTACTTCAACAGGCTCAGTTTTGTGATTTACGAATGTTATTTCCTGCGTTCGGGATGTCTCAATTTCGGGTGGTATATTACTCAGGCGATCGTGGAAGATGGAGCGCGAATCGCTACCACCATTGTGACATTGCTGCAGAATCTTGGAGATCTCCTGGGCATCGTTGATGTCATTGTGGTGGACGGTGTGAATTTGTGGCGCTACCGGGGCAATAGGGGGTGGGACTCCAGGAAGCGATGGCGGTAGAACGTTCACCCCATTCGCCGGAACAGGTGGTATAATACCCATAATGGGTACTCCAACTTCTTCCGTATCCTCCATTTCTCCATTAATAAAGTCCTGTACATGGCCATTGATGGGGAAATCCTCGGTGGGTGGTTCATTGAATTCAAAGTCTACAACAAGTGGATTATCATCGGGATCGTCTGTGGAGAACCCACTCTCGGATGCCGTTTCATCCTCCGTGTCTGACATCACACTCCCACCGGGACTCGATGGCGTAGATGGTCGTGATCCCCCAGATGACATTCGTCGGAATTTGTAGTCCTTCGAAATGGGTCCTGCCTTACGTTTTCGCGTCATCTTCCCATCAATCTTCTTTGTTGTGGGTGTATTGGGCTTCATGGGTGCCACATCACCCAAATCTGCCTCATCCACCATCACCATGTGTTTGTCCTTCTTGTATGGATTGCCAAACATGTGTTGTCGCACATTAGTTGGCTCAATCTCCCTCAGGGGTGTTTCTTTATTCTTCAAATACTCCTGATAATTACCCATTTCGGAGATTGGCAAACAGTGCCCGGCATCCTTTGTGTACACATTAATCCCCGTTGTTGGGAGCTTGAAGAAGTTCTCACGCATTCGTGCAATCTCATCAATTAGCTCTCGACGTGGTATATCGAATGGGTTACGATAGTTCTTGGGAGAATTCGGGGCATATGCCGTTGGTACGACAATCGTGTAATTCTCATAAACACTAATCTCACTGTGAACCTTTGTGAATGTCTCCTTGAGCATTGGATGTGACACAAGATCCCGCTTCATTGGTTGCCCGCAATTCAATTTGATTGTCTCCATTTGATGGTACGCCGGTTTGGGTTGCTTCAGCTGCTTAAACACCCTCACACAGAGATTCTCCTGATCCTGCTTGGCGGTATTCTTTAAATTCTTCAAGTAATTCGCCACCGTCGGACTGAGATAGCTATCCAAGTTCTCCGGAATGATGTACTGCAGCAGCTGGTAGGGAACACTGGCACTGCCGAGTGCCCGTCGCAGAAATGGGCAGTAGTACTGGGGGATGTTGCGAACGTAATTGGAGAATTTGTATATCCAATCATTTGGTGGACTTGAGTTGTGTTTGTGAAAGAGATCCCCGAGTAGGGGCAGCAATACCGGATAATTATATGGCAGTACCATCAGGTAAACTTGGGTGAAAGTTGCATTGGCTTTTATGTACCCAAAGGGTGCGTCTGAGTTGTGCATTCCCGATACAACGACAGACCAGCATTTGCTAGCCTCACGCTTCGACAGAATTTGCAGTGTTAGTGGACTTGCTTCCAATTCGTATTTATCAATCGGGAAGTTCCTCACCTATTTGCAACAAAAAGAAAAAAAAAACAAAAACAACGAAAATCAATTTAGAATGCAAATGAATAAAGGAAAAGAAAGAAAAATCTCACCATTTGTGGTTCATCGATGCACGGTGTGACAATTCTTATTTTAGGATGAGCATCCCTGGGTGGTAGCGAAGGGGCCTTAGGGTCAGGCCAGTAGGGTTCTGGGATGGGCCAGTATCCCACGGGGTAGGTTTTTTGCGATGGATGCTTCTGTACGTAAATCATCTTTTTCGTCGTTTGAAATGCAATGTCCTGCACCTCACCATCCTTGAGATCCTTCGGCGCCAGCTGATCAAAGTGCACCACCACGCCGGGCTGTACCTTCTGTACGAGACTCTCAATGCACTGATTGAGAACATAGTGGGATTTTACGCGATACGATCGTCCTCCCGTAACTTCGCACATCTTCTCAATGGGACTATCATCGTGAGGCACTTTCCCATCCACGCGCTCATCCATCTTATTCCCTGCCATCCGGAGGACAAGTGAGAAGAGTCTCTGATCCCACCGAAAGGGCTCCTTTGTCAGCTTCGTGCCGGGAATCTGGGCATGTAGGGGTAGAACAATCTCATTGTGCACTCCATTCCGCGATGAATACTTCCCCCCATCCGTAATCACAATTATAACGGATGTCTCAAGGTAGAAGGGACACCTTCCTTGTCCGTATGTATCAATACCCGATTGCATCCGATTGAGATTGAGCAGATCGAAGGCATTCTTTAGTGCCTCACCCATGGACGTGAGTCCGGTGCTCTGCAAATTTTTGAGTTCATTCATAAATGTGGCGTGATTCTCTTTCCATCCCGCCTTCACGTTTGCCGGTGGATCCTCGAATGTGAGCAACATATACCGATCCCCCATACAATCCTGACTCCTCTGTCTGTACTTGAGGAATGTCTCCACCGCCCCCTTGGCGATGTCCAAGTAGCTCTTTTGTACACCATTCACATGCGCACGCTGGCACATGGAGGCGGATGTGTCAATGAGGAAGAGGATTATTGTCATAGCTCACCCACAGTATTGCCACGGATCTCGAACCAGGACATTTTCGATGGGTAATGCAAATGAACAGAGATGAAGGATAACAAAATGAATCCTCCTACTCCTTGCAACTATTCTCCACTGTTTTTTTCCTGATAATTTCTCTGAGAAATCCGCTTCCAAGAAGCACTTTTACCTCTATCTGACCTGCAAAGAAATGCCACAAATACAAGGAATTAGAAAATATCCTGGGGAATATTTTGTTCAAGGAAGTTCTCGTTTTTCAGTGGACGATGGCCGCAGGGAGAGATTCAAAAATTACCAAAATACTTTCTATGTGAATACTACGTGGTGACCCCCTGGGTATGTAGCTGGTTTTGGGGTGAATACCCCGGAAAAAGGACTCAGAAAACTGAGTTTGTAAATAAAAAGCACCAAACGCCCCAACTTGTCATACACACACTGAAGCAAGATCACACACACGCATACAGGAAAACTGCCATCATATACATATAGGGAAAAATGCGAGAAACGTCAAAATGTTGAGGAAAAATAATAATAGTGAATGAATTACTCTTTTACCGCAGTTCAGCTCTTTTGTACAACTCCCAGACTTTAGAGACTCTTAGAAAATGGCGATCTGAGGGTTTAATTTCCTCAAAAGGCTCCGCACACAACCTTCCCAGTCGAATTATGGACGTGGTTTGATTCTCGTTGCTGAATGTCGAGACAAATTCGCTCAATGTGGTCACTGGCATATGGTCATATTTCCCCATTCGGCACACTTCGTCTTTGAGTGCCGAATGGCAATAATTAAATTTGAAAATAATCCCGCGCTTTATTGCAATTTTAATTTATTTGCTGGAGGATTCCTTGTTTAATGAGAGGTTCCACTTGAATGCGTGGCAGGTAGTGTTGACTGTTGCGCTTGAAGAAGACAACCTCACCGTCTTCCAGCTCAAACTTTCCATAATCCTCAAGGCAGCGTACTTCAATGAAGAGAGATTTTGGTGGCTCCATGTCGCAGGTTAAATCAATTCCTTGACCATCTCCGATGGATTTCATGTACTTGGCCAGGAGTTTGTTATAGCTGTTGAACCACTGAATCTCAGGTTCACACAGGCTCACCTTTACGTGTTCCGGGATTGTCGGTCCAGTCTCCCATCGAATATTTCTGATTCTCTCCAGGCGATTGTACAAGTATGCCAAAAGACACCGTTTATTGCGTTCTAGAGCTGCATGACGGAAGCTCAGAATTGGCAGGAGTTGTTGATTATTTGTTGTTGAGCAAATTCTCCTGAAAAATTAGGAAAATCATCAAAAAAAACTCCCATACATTTCATGATTTTTTAGGTTATCTGACGTTAAAACTTACGCATCGCGAGAATTTGCATTAAAAATCTCTTGTGTCTCTACCAGCACTTCGCGAATCGTATCATCCTTGAATGTGGGTATACTGTCTGGATTTCTACTGAGATCCTTTATCAATTCAAGTGATTTTATTCCCAACATTTTTTCAGCTTTTTCCCGCAAAACATAAACACAAAACACACGAATGAGCACGAAGACAAAGCGATACGTCACGAAGTGTGAGAACGTCAAAAATTGCGCCTATTTTTTTATTGCCTAACCTAACAATTAGAGATTGCGAAATTATTCCTGGAAAAGTGTTAGTGAAAAACGTGCAAGAAAATTAATGAAAAGCAATGCCGCAGTACTTCATTGCGGGTTATCCGGTGGACTTTCCTTTTGAGCCCTATCAGGTGCAAAAAGATTACATGGCCAAGGTGATTCAGAGCTTGGAAAATTCGCAAAATGCAATGCTGGAAAGTCCTACCGGAACGGGTAAAACATTGAGTCTCCTTTGTTCATCGCTTGCTTGGTTGCTGGTGAAAAAGGCTGAGGTGAGTTAGAAACTTAATAGACTAATCGTTGTAATGTGATTTTACGAATTGTCATTGTTTTCAGCACGAATCCACCAAACCTAAGCTTCAAGATGAGGATGACTTGTTTAAGGCTCTTTTAGAGGATAGCAATCGCCCACCAAAGATTATTTATGCTTCCCGGACACACACACAGCTGGCTCAGGCCATGCAGGAGATGAAACGATCCGGTTATTCGCATTTGAGAGCCGTTGTTATTGGATCAAGGAGTCAAATGTGCATCCATCCGGAAATCTCCAAGGAGACTAATCCATCGGCGCAGATAAACCAGTGCAAGTATGCTGTAAAGCGGAAACAATGTTCCTATCATACTAGTGTGGAGCATACAAAGAATCATGAAGCCTTTAGAAGTGGTGGAGTCATTGATATTGAGGATCTCGTAACCAAAGGCAGGGAGCTCAAAACGTGCCCCTACTTCATGTCGAAGGAGCTCTACAAGGAAGCAGACGTTGTTTTCATGCCATACAACTATATTCTCGATCCAAAGTCACGTCGAGCTAATCAGATTGAGGTCGCGAATACCGCTGTGATCCTCGATGAAGCTCACAATGTTGAGAAAATGTGTGAGGAGTCTATGTCACTGGAGATCACGTCCACAGATGTTGCTTCGGCAATTGCAGATGTAACATGGGCAATGGAAAAGTTGGCAGATCAGCAGGATAAGCACGATATGGAGGGATATGAAGAGCGCAAAGATATCTCCCTTGACGACCTGGCTACATTCAAGGAGATCCTCCTGGCGCTGGAGAAGACAATTGATGTGATCAGATTGGATTTGAAGAAGGGTGTAACCTTTGGTGGGGAGTATGTCTATGAATTCCTCTCGCAGGCCAGTATTACATTCCAGAACTTCAAGGCAATTCTCTCCCTGATTGAAAATACATTGCAATACTTTGCTGTGATCGCCAACACGAAAGCCTTTGGAACAAAAGGTGCTAGTCTGCAGAAATTGTCTGATCTCCTTGTGATTGTCTTTGCGCAGAACAACAGTCAGTACATGGAGAAAGTTACAAAGTGCTACCGTGTCCATGTGGACGTTGAGGAACAGAACACCTATGCGAAGAAAGATGGATGGTTGTCCACAGTACCCAGCACCACACAAGCAAAATCATTCAATTTTTGGTGCTTCAGTCCTGGCTTTGCCATGTCCTACCTCAACGATGTACGCAGTGTGATCCTCACGAGTGGCACCCTTGCACCCATGAGGCCCCTGATCAGTGAAATGGGCATTGATATACCCATTCTACTTGAGAACCCTCACATTGTCTCACAGGAGCAGGTCTGTGTGAAGGTGATTAGTCAGGGATCGGATAAAGAGCCCTTGATCTCAAATTACAACAACCGGGACAATCCGAAATACATCACATCGCTGGGAAGGACGATTCTTTCCTTTACACCCGTCATACCCGGTGGTGTCCTTATCTTCTTTCCATCCTACACAATGCTGAACAAATGCCAAACTTCATGGCAAGATTCCGGGCTTTGGAGTCAAATATCTAATATCAAACCGATATTTGTGGAGGCTCGCAACAAAAATGATTTCCAGGTAAGATTTTATTTTTTAAATTAATTTTCCTAAATAGTTGAGATCTTAGAAGAGAAATCTCTTTTGCAGGATACAATGGTTGAATACTATGCACGAATTCAAGAGCCTGGAAGCCGTGGGGCAATTTTTATGGCTGTCTGCCGTGGCAAAGTGTCCGAGGGATTGGATTTTGCTGACCTGAATGGTCGAGCGGTCTTTATTCCGGGCCTTCCATTTCCGCCACTTTTCGATCCGCGAGTTGTGCTGAAGAAGCAATATCTCGATGAGAATAAACGCAATGCCAAGGACCTGGTGTCCGGCAATGATTGGTACTCCCTCGAAGCATCACGTGCTGTGAATCAAGCAATTGGGCGAGTAATACGTCACAAGAACGACTACGGAGCCATTCTACTGTGTGACTCGCGCTTCCAGAGCCCACAGCAAAAGAATCAGCTGTCCAGGTGGGTACAGGGACATCTGAATACCCCAGGGGCGAATGGAACGAGTTTTGGGCCACTTATTGGGGAGGTGTCGCGCTTCTTTCGAAATGCCGAGAAGAAATTTGGTAATCCTGAGAATCAGATTAAGAGGCACGACTACGGACAAGATGGATTTTCATCGGCAAAAGCCTTATCGGCTTCTGATAAATCAAATACGTGGGTGGAAAAATTCACTGAGGCTATGCGTGCAAAAGCATCTCCCCAGAAGTCTGTGATAGACACATACAGAGATACAGCTCCGGAAACGAGCTCTCTTCATGGGGATGTGAAATCAATTGACTTCAATGATGTCGTTACCCCGTACGAGGGGGCTTCAAGCAGCAAGATTCCCCCACAATCAATGGCAGAGAATGCAGGAGGTACACGAAAGAGGAAGTACAAGCTTGTGGAAAATGATAAACCCGAAATAATTGATTTGGTGGATGATAATGAACCCATTGAGGTACCTGAAAATTCACCACGTGTTGATATTCTGAAATTGGTAAGTTTCACATTATTTTTCTTTTTTTTAAACCATGTGTGTTCTGAATGTTTTAAAAATAAAATTTTGTTCTTCACCAGGTGAAACAGAAGTTGAACATCATGGACTACAAGGCATTCATGAAGTGCCTCAATGATTACAATCAACAAGGTAATTTTGTTCAATTCTTTCAAACGCTCTCCACGATTTTACATGCAGCTAAATATCGGAATATTTTGCGTGCCATGAAGCGTTTTGCAAAAGGCGAGCACAAGGACTTGTTTGAGAGAGAACTAAGCCGTGTTGTGTAGAAGAATATTTTCCATAAAACTTTATTCACTTGGTATTTAATACATTTTCTGTTTTTTCTTTTAAATTCACACGAAAAACACATGAATACACGTTTTTTTCTCATCTATATTTTACGTTATCTTATCACTGCAAGAACACTGCAAAATTGCAATCTACTGTTTAAGAAGAAGTTGTGTCAATTTTTGTTAGCATCTCCTGATAAACCTCCCCATAGACAGAATAGTTGTATGATGTGAGTGATTTGAATGAATTACTCACGGCCTCAAGTTCATTGGCGAACTCCATAAAGCCCGGTGGGGTAGGTGGAAGAGATTTGCTGTAGAGACACATCCTCAAGTAGGTGGTGAAGCGCTTCCAGATTAGCCCACGTACTGGAGAATCCTTCCGGGCTGCCTGGAGAATTTGCGTCTTGAGTGTGTCTTCAGTGGCGGATTCAAGTGGTGCTCTCTGATGCTTCTCAATTACACCCTTCATATGGAGCCAAATATTCTCCATGGAATCCACAAGGTGTCCCTCATCGTGGACATCTTGCAGGAGAATCTCCACTTCACGTGCAAAGGCACCCTTCATGTTGGGATTCTGTGCAAATGAGGGTACACCTGAAGCGAGAGCCATGACCGTTGTACACGCACACAGTCGATTTATGCGCTTCTGCAGTGTCTCAATGCGTTCTTTGTCCATTAAGAGTAATTCAGGGAATTCATTGTCCACCTGCCAGTCAAGTAATTCGAGATAGGCATTGACAATTGTGTGCTTTGTCGGGGTGCCTGTAGTTGCTTCACCCGCGGGTGCAGAGGATGTTGTGGTGATATTCCTCTTGAGCCATCCTTCAGTGGCAGGGAATCCAGCTGAAAGGATATTTTTTTACAGTTTCTTTAGCTTTTCTTTTACAAATCTTCCGCTAAAGCAAGGCAAAAACTTAATAAAATATTATTATTTTAGTGTCTCAATAAAAATGCTTAACTATGCGTATCATAAATCCTCTGTGCAATACACATAGAGAAGGAAAATTAATAAAAGAGAAACGTATTGTTACGCATTTTCCTTCCATCCAATGCAAAAACGCATTGTTAAACATAAACTAAAAGCCAGATAAAATTGCTGCAAAAGTGAATTCTATCGATCGGAAGAGTGAAATTTTGCGTGAAAGTGGCGCGCACAGTAAAAACTCACCAGTGTAGACTTTGAGGTATTCCTTAAATTTCTGCTTCTCATACTCCACGGAATTTGCAATGACATCCCCACGTGCTGCCTGCAGGAGGCAATTGGCTACATCGAGACGCATTACTGTGAGGGTTTCCATGATGCCACGGAAGAGGTCTACAACGTCCTCGATGTCCTTGAGTTTGGCAACTTGTTCATCTCGCACGGGAGCACAGGATTTTGCCATAATGTCAATGAGGAAGTTTGCATATGATCGGAAATCCAGGATACCCTGTTCTGCTTGCTGTCGTATGAGATTGGCGTCCAGCACCTCACTGATACGCTGTAGGATGCGCACATTATTCTGCAGGAAGATGTGCTCAAAGTAATCCTTAATGTCCGTTAGGAGGTGAATGGCGCGATCGTAGCACGGTGGATCGCTGGATAGCTCCTCACGTAGAACATCCCAGAATGCACGATGAACCATATCCTTCACACGACGCTCCAGACTATTTTCTGGTGGCTCAAATGGTTCCAATTTAAATTCCGGATTAATGGCAATCTCATGAGCCAGTGTCATATTTTGAATGTTCTTCATGCAATCCACAACTTCGTTCATTGTGAGCACCTTTGGGGGACTTCCTGCCATTCCCGGAAGCACAAAGCGCGCTTGTCTGTTTTAAAGTTTTTTTTTTAATTAAGTCAATTTAATTGGTTTAAAATAAGGGAATTTGTCTTACTTGTCGGAACTTTCACTATCTGTTCTCTCTCTGGACATGGTTGAAGATGCTCCAGGAGATGAGCTGAAATTGTCGCTGCTATTCCCATCAGATCCCGAGGAATGCATCCTAAATGAAGCAACAAAGAAAATTAAAATTAAGAGAATAATTAAAATATTAAATTAATTAAAATCTAGAAAAAAAAATCAACCTGGATACGGAATCAGATGGCATTTCTGCTAATTTTAGTCACTTCCCCCCAGAAAAAATGCAATTTATCCACAAAATGCGGTAGGGCAGTCCTCTATTTCTGAAATTAGGTTGCGCTCTCACATAAAAAAAACCTCGCGAGTCTTGTTATTTAATTTGGCTCAGCGCCACATTGGGTTTGTTGTGAAAGTGTGATGATGATTTTTACCCACAGCACTTTAATTTGTCTATTTTGTAATATTTTTCGAATTGTCTATTTCACTAAAGATTTTTTTATTTTGTGTTTACTTTCTCTTTCACTTGGGCTTCCACGGAAGTTTTTTTTATCTTATTAAATAATTTCATGGACAATTTTTTTTAAAGAAAATTATTTAATAAGAAGATAACTCAATGAAATAACTTTTGAGATTATCACAGAAACTTCACAGAATAATCCTTCAACAAAGGATTGGAAATTGCTAAATGATGAATTCTCAGTGGATTTATCTCCTCCACAAAAGTGAACTGACTTCTCTTTCGTTTCCGAAGCAACTGAGACTTTTTTGCAATGCTATGAGCGGAAAAAGAGCTCTAGTGGTATTCACAGACACAGACTATGCATGATATAATTCGCAGGGTCATTTGCAGTAGAGGGGATTCTCTTAGTTTAGCTCTTATATTAAATAAAAATACGAAAGCCCGAGCGTACCATCGATAGTCCAATATAGAAAATTTATTACAATTTTTCTTTCAATATATCTTGCAACATTTCACATAATAACTGCCTCCAGAATGTCGTGACTAAGTTCTGGCGCGAGAACAAAGAAGTTCCTGAACTCGAAAAAAATGAAGCGTCATTGTAAGACATTCATTGTGTTTGAATTTCTTTTTTTCTTCAAATATTGAAGATCTTCTTCTTAAGATTTTCCTGATTTGTAAACTTCCTTCATTTAAATAAGGGATGATCAAGGCTCTTATAAAGTCAAGCTGACGTGTTATAGAAAAACTCAAAAGTGGTCACCAAACCTTTGGCTGATTTTTTATTAGTTCAAATCTTTCCTTAATTTTTTTAAACAATTTACACTATTTTCATGGAAAATATGTACTTTATTCTGAAAAATGAATAAGGCATAAAATAGCTAAAGATGAAAAATTGAATTGAAGATGAGACTAATTAGCTTATCAAAAAGAAGTCATCTAATGTCTCGTTCAAAGAACTACAGCAGAAATTTTTTATCAACACGAATGTTTTATTGAAAAATTCATCACGTATAGAATTTTCAGAAAGTCTGATTTTATAATTTCTAAAGAAGTTAGTTCTTTAAATTTTGTGCAAAAACTTATACAACTCTTCCTTTATTCGAATTTATTGATTTTTTATGATAAAAAAAAAGAATTAAGGATTTGACCTAATTTTTTGCATTTTCCTATATAATTTTCTTTAGCAGATAAGCAATAGAGGTTGGGCATTTTATGTATGTAGTTTCTTATCATTTTGTATAAACAATTAACTATCTTGCAAATTTTTTTTTCCAAAGTGTCGTCATTCCCAAATTGCGTTTCTAGAATAATCCAGAGATTTTTTGCGATTCAATCAATATTAACTTGATGGAAAGTTTTCATGTGAAGGAGGAGCTCTCAATGAAGTACATAACATTCGCGCGTTGCTCGTTCTACAATTTATGGGAAAATAAAAAAAATCCACCTGAAGCAGCCAGAACAAAGAAAAGTCATTGAGAAGACCATTTTTGGCTGGAGCAAGTTCAAGAGAATCCTGTTCTCTCTGTGCTTTATCTCCTGCACTTCTTTATGCTTATTTCCGCAAGAAAAGTACAGATAATTTTCCTCTCCAGTTTTCCAGTTTATTATTCTACTTTTTCTTATGAATAGAAGAAAAAATGTTAATTAGTCCTTACTTGCGCAATTTGTTGCAAACACCTCAATCACTTTTAATTTTCACAATTTTACAAATACAATATTTTATTTGTAATTTTGTCACTCTGAATTTGGTGTGTTTGGGAAGATTTTTGCGAAATTAACATGAATTTTTGGCCAAAAACTAATTCGCAATTTACACATTAAACTGTTTGGGTCACATAAACAAACACCACTGAAGTGAAATGTCAAAAACAGCTGGGTCTTTGTTTTGGATTCCGCATCCCACGCAATTTCTCGAAGAATCCAAAAAGAATTTTTTTTTTCAATCAAAGAAGGTGAGTCATAAAATAGTTTATTTTTATTTATTGAGGATTAATTGTAAATTAATAATTTATTTATTAAATAAAGGATTTCGTGTCTGTACAGCTACACCGTTGGTCCGATTGTGCTGAAATTTGGTACAGAGACTACTGGCACCAGTCGGATTTCACCAACGATATTCATTTCCCCCCCCAGAGCCCCCCTTCGTAGCGCCCCCATATAATTTTCATGCTTTTTTGACTACTTTTTGAATTTGGCGCCCAAATTGTAATTCCAAAAGCAACCACTGCTTTTTTGGCACTGTTTGCTCAAAAGAAAATGAGACGGATGCATTTCTGCGCTATCCGTCTCCCTCACAATCTCAGTTTTTCGCAATTTTCTCGCGTTTTCAGCCGAATTTTCCGGGAAAATTGCGTTTTTTTGTGACCAGGAAGAAACTTTGGAATTTTTGGCATCAAAAATTCCAAAAGTCACGAAAATCCATTTCCGGGAAAAAAAGTGCGTGTAAAATCCCCAACCGTCAAAATTTCCACGGGCCCCAAATTCCGCACGGAGAAGCTCCCCGGGGGTCCTGGAGCACCCGTAAGTGTCCCAGGAGCTCAAAAAATGCGTTTTATGCCCCTCAAATTTGGGGAAAAACAAGAAAATCACGAATTTTATCAAAATGCAAAAAAAGTTCGTTAAAGTTAAAATTTTATTATTTGGACCAGACGTTATATGGCGCTGTTTAGTTCGTTTTTTCCGCACTACTACAAACATTTCACGACACACTCAAAAAAACTCACCTACACAAAATGCCAGAGTGAGAGGAAAGTATTTTTCTGAATGAAAAAAAAATATTCCGTAATTTCCAAGACAATTCCGAGGAATTTCCGTGGATACAAATAGTAGGCTGGAATTTCCAGTCATTCCAGTTCATTCATAAAACATTTTGAAAATTAACGATAAGAAAAACGAATAAAATAAACTTGAAAATTACTATTAAATTAAAAAAAAATGTATAATTTTTAAACGACACGTGATTTATTTTATTTTTTTATGCAACTATTACAGTCTTCACATCATTAGTTGGTATACCACAATCGTGGCATACCAAGTATTGTAATCGTCTGAAAAACCGACCACCTCAGATCGGGCTCAAACTTGGTATGAGCACGTTTTAGACATCCCACATTACGAAAATGGTGGTGGAAAATTTTTGATCCGGCCGGCCTGCCGGCCGGCCTTCCGGCCGGCCTTCCGGTGGTCCAAACTTTGCCTTATAACTCGAGAACAGTAACAGATAGAGACTTCCGGTTTGAAATTTTCTATAGAAATGTGGGTGTAAAATTTCATTTTTTCGCATTTTCAAAATCCAAGATGGCCGCCGTCCGCCATTTTGAAATACCGTCAACCACTTCCCTTATAGCTAGAGGTCTGAAATTTTATTATGTTGTAGAGCTCAGTGAGATATTTTCATCAACAATTCATACTTGACAATCGGTCAAGCCGTTTAGCAAATATGGCGGTCTAAAGCAAAAAGTGTTTTTTCGATATATCTCGAGAACGGCTTGACCGATTTTGACCATCTTGGTATCAAATGAAAGGTATTGAGAAGCCCTACAACTGTTTAGAACATTTCAAGTTTCAAAAACATCCGCAAGAGGCGCTAAAAACAAAAACAAAAATTGCCTAACTTTAAGGGGCAATATCTTCGAATTCCGATCATAGATTTCCTTGAATTTTTGATATGTTGTAGCCTGACTCAATATCTTTCACCAGTCCGAAAATGAAGAAAATCTATGACGCCGTTTAGAAGATATGGCCATTTGAAAAATTCTTGTATTTGAAAAGTTCTAAGAGCCATATCTCTTGAACGGCTTGACCGATTTTGCTCATCTTAGTATCAAATTGAAGGTTTTACAAAACTCTACAACTTTCTGGAACATCAGAAACCTCTAGAACCATTCCTTGAGGACAAAAAGTGCAAAATACTGTTTTGGTGAAACAAAAATCCGCCATTTTGTGTTCTGGAGGTGACCTTGAAATGTATCGAAATATATGTTAGATTATAGCTTATTTCAATACCTTTCCAGAACTAGTCAAGAAATTTCTGTAGGTCTATTAGAACTTAAGATATAAGCATTTTAATCTGTCAAATTGCTAAATTTTACAAAAAATCGACCTTGCCTACTAATACTACTCACAAATTAAATTACAACGCATAGACTGACCCATCCGCGTTGTGGTATACCAACTCTAATAACTGGACGCGTTATGATTGACTTTTCCTTCTGAAAAAGACACAAAAACATTATAATATAATAATATTCTTTCTCTAAAAATCAACAATATGTTAAATTATAAAATAAAAATTACATATTTCTTTAAAAAATGATTAAATAATAATCCAGGAGATGGAGAGAAGGCATCAAAATATTGCATATAAAACTTGTTAACTTGGAAATTTCGCAAGAATCTGTATAGAAGAATTAAAAATTAATTCATAAGGCCATCTCAGACTTGTTGCGTGCACCCCAAAACTCCTTAAAAATCCCATTCAATAAAATGTGTTGTTTTTTTGTTTCTACTCTCGAAAAAATAGTCAAATGTTTTGCTGCCGTTGGGAAATAGTGATGGGAACTTTTTTTCTGAATTCTCTACAAATAGTTATTAGAATCATTCTTTTATCACATTGAAAAGGTGTCTACGTACTAATAAGGGAGAAAAAAAATGTTACAAACAGTAGCAGAAAAGAATAATGTGAGCGATCCACCCTGAAAATTCTCCCAAAAAGTAGTAAATATAGCTAAAAAAAAAAGATAACTTTGGTACAACATTTAAAGCTTTTTTGTCGTTCTCATGAGTTGGATGGAATTAATAATATATTTAGGAGGGAATTATATTTGAAAATACCACTTAGGAACTAATAAAAAAAAATCAAATGACTCCACTGAAAGAAAAATTATATTTTCAGAGCGGATCTTCTATGTAGGTAGATAATTTTGAGCACGATTGTACCTCTCACCTGACCTAGCAGATGGAGTTGTGATGTGCAAATAAGTATGGAATAACCAATTTTTATGTATTTTATGCTGGTATATGTATATCTAAAAATCTAATTGTCATCTTTGACCAATTTGGGCTGTGTTGACCACACAGCTGAGCCAGCATGCAGACACTTGTCTGGCATATATTGAGCTTGGTACCAAAGGGAAAAGTTTAGGATTAGCGACCACGTTCTTAGTGGGCTGAGAATGAGCGCTAGAAACCCGTAGGATGCCCAGTGGAAGTACAATAAGATAAATTCCACAGTGATGATGGTGAGGAAAGGCAGATGCTGCAGGAATTTCCTCAGACGTCCTTTTGGGCGATTCGGCGGGCTAAGTATGTGCCTGTAGCGTCGATCGAGGATACTGGCGTACACGTAGATGAGTGGCAACTGACACAGGAGTAGCTGAAAGAATCCATATAGGTATGTGAGAGAACCCGGCAGGATGATTCCATCTACAATAATGCCCCACATGAAGACAACTCCAAAATGACCATCAATAACATCAGCCACTGACCACGGTCCCACGAGGAGGTAAATGAAGAAAATCAAGAGTGGGTAGAAGATGCGATTGACAGACGAGAGGAGCCACAACTTTCTCACCCAACATCGCACAAAGGTCCACTGAATACGGGGACGTTTTGCTTTTCCACGCACTACCGCCATGTGCCAAATGCGGAAGATGACTAAGGGTAGGAGGCAGATGATGAGCATTGTTCCAAAGAATGCTTGGAATATGTGGCAAGCATCCGACATTAGGACAAGCCGAGCTTTTAGGGCAAAACTCAAGGGTGTCCCATCGAGGGAGAAAGCCTGCCGCACACCCTTTTCCCTTCCATCAGCATCCTTGACGATTACCTCCACATGGTGAACGCCATACCAGAACTTTCGTGGTTCCCATTTTGTTGCAAAAACCGAATCTGTGATCCTCTCACATGCAACAAAAGGTTCTGAATCCACACGAATGCGACACTCAACAATTGGTGCCAAACTAAATGCAAGTAAACGGATGTGGGTGGATTCAGCCTGAAGACGAATGTCCTCACGTAGGGGATTGTTAAAGAGGGCATCTTTGGGATTTGTTATCAAAACAATGGGCCACTCATTGTGATGAACATCAACGAAGGAGAACATCCCATGATCAATTGCTGCCAGTCTAAAGAGTCGATTGTCTTTCCAATCTCCCAGCTCTAGCTCGAGGAATCCCGCTTTCTGCACCGTATACATGTGCTTCACCATCCCACCCATTGTGTGTAGATGCCCACAGAGGTACACAAGACTATCCGGATGCTTTCCAATCACATCCCGAATACCCCCACTGCCTGCAGATGGAGTCAAAATGCATGATGTGGGATAGTGTCCAAACCACACGGTGTATTTACTTCCAGACTCCCTGGCGTCCTCCATTAGGTGTTGAATGTTCTCAAGCTCATCCCCCGTAATCATCCCAATAAAATTGTATGGACGCTTTGGACCTGGCTCCAAGCAAGCATCTACCGCAATAAAGGTGTACTTGTCTCCAGCTACAGTCACTTGATGCATGTACGATTTGGAATGCTTTGCCCCCTGCACGGAATACTTTTGGAATAAATTGCTGGACGAGTTCCTTCCGGCAACGTTGAAATTATCGTGATTCCCCCGCAGATCCAGCCACACAGTCTTCCGTGTGACATTGTGCTCATGCAAGAGGTTCCGATAGATCTCCCATTCACCTTCAAATTGCTCAGACCCAATGTGATTGAGACTCCTTGCATCTGTTAGATCTCCACTCACCACCACGACTGCAGGTTGCACAGCCGCCAGCGTACGGTGCATGAAATCTCCCAAATTCTTGACCCTTTCCTCATCTCTGAACATACTAATGTGAAGGTCAGATATCTAAAAATAAATTAAAACAAGAATTTTGAGGATTTGCAGATGATACATAAATGCTAAAAAGTAATGACAGGAAAATCATAAAAAAAATTAAAATTACATCATGAGATTAAATGGAGAGATTAGAAAAAAAAAGTCAGCCTCACCTGCAGAAACCACATCAGGTGTTCCGTTCTATTGCCAACTTTGGGATTATCTTGCTGCTTAGATTCCTCCCTCAGCTGCCACTCCTCAGCAGTACTCCGGCTGGCGAAATTCCCATTCACATTTATCAAATTGGTCACTTTAGCAACATAAACGGAGCAGAAAATGATAAGGATTAGGAACAAAACAGCTGACTTTGTGTAACCCATTTTCACACGACTTTTCCACGTATTTTACTCTTCTCTGCAATACACCTCACATTATTTACATCCCTTTGACCCTTTTTAACTGAATATACGCAATAATATTTGGGTATTTCATGAGAGAAGCATCGCAAATGAAGATTTCACACGGAAAAACAATAATTACGACAAAATACCATGATCTTGAAAATGTCTTTTATGATGAATGGAAGGGGAACCCTTTAAATTTTATCCCCTGTTGTTAAAAACTTCCACTGATTTTCCTAGGACTCTTGCAAAAAAGTCTGATCTTCGCTATCCTTTTTATCGTCATGAAGTACAATCTTATTACAATCGTATGGAAAAGTTGTTAGTTTTCCATGAGGCGAATCCCGTTTATCCGTTTTTAATGGGAAATCGCTTAGTATCAAATTAAGAAAAATGGGAAAATTATTGTTTTGTCTTATGACTCATTCCAAAAATTTCGTTGACTTTCGTCAGTGGTGCCTGTCAAAATATTAGTGCAAAACGTCAAATTGCTCACATATTTTGGATTTTTGCAGAAGTTTTTGTGCAAAAATTAGTGAAAAAGCAGGTAAATATACGTGTTTTTGCAACTAGAGCTATTTTTATAACTACCAAGGAGACTTTTAAAATACAAGAGACAAATGAAAAGTTTATTACATCCAAGAAATGCATGTGCTTTCAAAAAGTGGGCCAACACACCAAATTTCTTTGCACACCTTTATTTTTTCTTTTCCATTTCGGCTTTTAATAATTTATTCTCAAATGTATTTTCTAATAACATAATTACCCAGGATGGCGAACATTAAAACGGAAAATTTGACTGAACGCATGGAGAGGATTCGGCTGAAGAATGAGGAAATTGAGAAGAAGCACAGAGAAGCAATGGAGGATAGACTTGCAGCAGTTAAGAACAACGCAATGGTGGCAATAAAACCACCCAGCGATGATGATTGGCCTCGCCAGCACAAGTACGACACACTGGACTTCACATATGATGCCACTGAGTCACAGAGTGCAGAAAAAAATCGCCCCGGGCAGGCACAGGTTGTCCGTCCGGGAAAGGAGCACAAGAAATTTGCTGATGGTCAGGGACCACCACCAGATCCTGTGTATAATTTCCTCGCAGACGCAGAGCGTGATGGTACGCCACAGCAAACGAATACCCCAAGAATGGGGAATCAGGAGGGCGGCAAGGGGGCACAGTGGAAGCAAGCAAATGGTCAGAGGAATCGAAATGGGGTAGCTGGTGGGAGTTTTAGGCAGAATCGAGGTAAACCTCGGGAACAGCGATATGCATTTGAGAGGCAGAAATCCAGCGGGGATGCTAAATGGAAGGGAACACCACAGCAGCGCCCTATGAATGTACCGAATAAAATGTCTCAAAATCCAGGGGAGCTCGTAACGGAAAAGAGAGGCAATATCACCATTTCTGTGTCGCAGGATGGAGAGATTAAGAGTGTCAAATGTGAGTAAACATGCATTAAATATTATTTATTCAAAAATGAACACAACGGATGCACATGAAAATGTCCATGAGCTTTCAATATTCGTGTGTTTCGTTTTATTTTGCTCAAATAATGTGTTTCTAATGTGCACTATTGACGACCAAATACGGCAAAGAGAGGTCATGAATTTCCTTATACTAGCTCTCTTTGCACGCGTCATTGTATTTAATTGGGGTAATATAGAGAATATTAAAAATGCAAAATTGCCACACAAATGAATTTTAAAAAAGTTGAGTGACTTTTAAATCAAGATTAATATGAATGGATCTATTGCAAATTTCCGTTAATCATGATTTTCAATTCATAACTCTGTTCATACCGTTCATGTTTAATTTTTTTTTTACAAAAATATCCATAAAAACTACTGTAGCATATTTCTTTAAAGTAAAGAAAATTATATCTGGAATAATTGTGATGCCATTTATTGCATTTTCGATCAAATTCTGTAAATTACTATTATTTCCTTCAATGAGAATAATCCATAAAAAAGCATGAAGAAAAAAAGCTTTTTTTTTCATTTCAGTGGCTTCGCCACCTGCAGTTCCTGGCTCTGGTCGCATTGGGATTCGTCCTGTGAGCATGCCAAAGGGGCAGCCGCACTTTACTAATTCATCGCCACCCCACAATAAAAATTCTAGTCATCAGCATTTTCATCAGCCTGCAAATTCACACCACCATCTCGATCATCATCATATGATCAAGACGAGTGGCGTTCAAAGTCGCTTAGAGCGGAACCGTCAAATTGCTGCGGAAACCATCGCTGCTGAAAATTGAGAATACTTCTTGGGCTCTTGATCATGGAGCATTGCGTCGATTTTCCTAAGAAAAAAATAATACAGCTTCACTTCTTATTAATTCACACACATACTCCTCAGTATATAGTTACTGTATATAATTATTTTATTCACCATAATATTCTGAGCACATCATATTTATTTTATGTTTTTTTGTTCTTGAAAAAAAAAATGAGGAAGTTTTGCTTATTTTTTTTTAGTTATCATGTCTATTGTTCATGTATAATTTTATATTTATAAAGAATGTCCCATTTTATTTTAAATGCTACCTGCGCAAATATTAGTTAATTAATTTTTATTTATTTTTTGGTTACCCAAACAGCAATATATTGATATTTTACTATTTGGATAAAGTATTTTTGAGAATATTTGATTTTCATTTATCGTAACATTTTTGATATTTTTTCTTTTTACTTTTTTTTTATCATTATAGCAGAAATTACAAGAAGATTTTGTATTTCAGCAGATTTTTCTTTTATTTTCATTAAAAACATAGACACTAAATTAATGCATTTCCGCTAATAGATTTCTTTTTATGGTCATTATGCCATTCGCACTTGTAGTTCATTGCACGGATTCAATGATAGGATTTTAGTGCGAAGAGATCAATAGCGCAATTTCGGAAGAAAGTACATTTCATAATGATTCTCATTTTATCCAATTCTTCCTTTCAAATGAAAGAAAGTAAAGTTGTGTAAAGTTTTATTTTGTCTGACAAATCATGTTAATAAATCCCCTAAATAAATAAAATAATCCAACTCATACAATACAATGGATATTTTTTATTTTTGCTGAAATACTTATCTCCTTGTTGATGTCTCAGTGAATTTATTTTTTTTTTATAATTATAAAGAGAACATAAACACACAATTTTTAAAATATTTCTCGCATTTTTTTTCCTGAGACACACGCAGAAAATCGCCAAATTTTAGCAACTCACAATACATTTTTACATCACTCGGGAATGAGTTTTTTTTCCTTCATTTCAAGCATTTTAGAAAAATAGTTCTCCCAAATGTGTATTTAAAATCCTTTTTTACGATATTTTTACTATTTGTTTCACTTTTTTTTTGTTAATGTACTACTATTCTCAATAAAAATGTACTACCATGAAAATTACTAGCAATAAATTTATAATATCTTATTGGATTTGCTATTTTTTCTTCTACAATTTATTTTTTGTTATTTCTTCAGAGAAATATTAATTCTTCTTTACTTTAATTTTCATTCCAGATTTTAAAAATTCTATCCTTTCTATTGCATAAGATTTATGTTTTGTTCAGTTTGATATTTAGGGCTTCCCGGACTTTCTCATTTTCATGAGAGGAAAGACAATAAATGCGTTTCTTTGGCTATGAGAGATTGCTCCCGTTTTGTTGGATTTTTTTTCATTAAATCGGTTTAAAAGTAAAATAGGTTTCCTATAAAAACAATTTACTAAATCATACGTTGAATTTATTGTTATTAATGCGAGGTTCTTTTTATGCACACAATTGCACAATAAAGCCCATAAAAATTCTCTCTTTTTTTTTAATACGTCACGCTGTACACAATTTAGGAACTATTTGCTGCGGCATATACAGCTGTTTTTTTTTTTTAATTTTTAAGTATTAGTGTTATAGTTTTTTTTTCACAATAAATATTCTTAAACTAATGTACCTTATCCGGAATGTTTTAGCGAGTTTTTTTGTTCTCTCCAAATTAATTTAAAATCCTTATGACTATAAAAATATCTTTCATAGAAAAATATAAAAATTAATAATTAAAAAAACAGTTGCAGTGAAGATGAAAAAGATATTTCATTTTCCAATTATTTAATTTTTTCGGTAAGTTTGATATGCCTAAATTCCATCAAAAAGATAAAATATAATTCGAGGGTTGGAAAATATACTATACTAACTCATTTTTGTTGATTTTCAGGAGAGCGGTTTGAAGTTTGAGATTTACATTGCTTCTTATGTAAAATTTTTTACAGTTTTCGCTGTAACTTTGTAGGTAACAAATATTCGAATTTGTCCTTTTGAGGGAAGATGAAGGACATCAAAAGCTATCGAAAAATGCGTTAAAAATATACTATACTAACTCGACTTAGTATAGTGTATTTTCCAACCCTCGAATTATTTTTTAGTTAAGGATTTGTTTACAAAATTCTTTTAGATTGTTTTCATGTATCTGAATCGTTTTTTTTAATAAACGAGACATTATTTTCTTCAGGATAAAATTATTTTTTTAATTGAATTTTTTGCTATTTAGGGAAGGGGAAGATTGTAATGCAAACCTATCAATGGACCTTCACTGCACTGTTTCATTTGTAGCTGTATGAAGATATTTAATAAACGTAAAGAAAACTAGCAAATGATCTATCCTTCCCTCACGCTAAAGGAAGGGCTTCAAAGCGAATTACAAAAACACATTAAGAGTAAAATGTTGTAAAATGTATTCGATAAAAATTTTAATTAAAAGGACAGTAAATTGTATACTCGAAATCTAAAATTTTAACAGTACCTCGCAAAATTATCACTACTTTTTTAGGAACTTTATGTATTCGATTATTCTTAGGAAAAGTTTAATGCATTGTTTGCATGATGGTCATGCAATTTTCATTTTCTTTCTTTCTCTTGACCCTTCTAATGAGTCTTGAAACGCATCTTGAATTTTCACTGCTTTTCTCTTCCTTTGCCAAAAGATTTTGTCTTTTTTTTTTTGCACTAAATATTGCGTATTTTGTCAACGACTTTTTTCGCAACTTATTTCATTATTATCTTGAGAAAACTATCGCAAGATCTACCATCATGCACTTCACCTATAGGAACATTCAATATGGGTATCCCCAAACATGAATTTCAGGACCACATGCAAAGATGACATCTGTACCTGTGGGATGGACTGCAATGGAGTGAACAACTTTGTTACCAATGGGGATTCTTCGGATCTCCTTCCCCTGCACTAGCTCCCATATAACTGCTACCCCTTCGGCAGATCCCGATACAACGTGAGAGTCCGAACAGATGATACCGCATTCCACTTTATAGTTCATCATTGTGTGACCACGGTAATTGGCCAAAATATCTCCTGAGTCGTTGTCCATGAGTCTCATGATCCCATCGTGGCATGAAAGTAGCAAACATTGCCCATCGCGTGTTCTAGCAATGCTTACAATGGCACAGTCGAGGCTGTCGGTGATCACTTCCCCCGCCCGGATATCGTATTGGCGCACAGATCCATCAATACTGGCCGCAATGATGCGATGATTGGCCACAATCACTTCAATTACAGAATCTTTGGCCTCATTCATCACCTGCACAGGTTCCATCTTAGGCACCCGCATATCCCAGCACATCACTGTATTATCTCTGGACCCTGAAACTGCAACTGTGGATTCCTCATTCAGTTTCACAGAGTTCACAGCACCGGCATGGTGTCTTAGTCTCCGAATAACTTGTCCCGTGGAAACATCCCAATATATCAGACTCTTGTCCATACTTCCGGAAAGAATCCGCGAACTATCGCAGCTACCCACGACATCCAATACTTCATCTCCATGACCCCCATATGTTTTGAGAAGGGTCTCGGTGAGGGGATTCAGCAATTTGATCTTCTTATCTGACCCACAGGTCATAGCGTATGCCCCGTCAGCTGCAAAATAAGAATCGAATTAGAATAATTTTAGCTTCCCGGCTACTTTCAACGCGTCGTCACTTGAGGGCGTATGTGCTTTGAGGTGCAAATTTTTGCAAATAAGATTTCTCACAAACTACAGTAATTACGCTAAAACCTCCAACTTACCATTGTACCGGACGGCTCTAATTGCACCTTGATTGCAATTGATGGACTTTTTTCGCACTAATTCCATTAAAAAAAGCAATTTTATGCTAATCAAAACATAACCATAATAATGCAAAAAATCTTCTTCTTTTTATTGTCAAAATTATTTGGGAAGGTATGGTGGAAGGGGAAGTGCCTGAAAATTATATAGGTACCCAGTAAACATGTGATCGAGTCAAATATTGTTCAATTACATTGTGTGAAATTTGACTCAAATACAGGTAAGTAAGTTTGACTTCAAAAAGTTTAATTAGGAATTTCTTTCAATGAGAAGTAAATGTTTATAGAAAGGGTAAAAAGGAAAGTACAGTAATTAATTAATTTAATGTTTTCTAAGTTTTCTTTGACAGATGGAGGAGGATCCTGCTGAGACCACCTGTAGAGCCGGTTAAGTAAGTTTTCTTAGTTAAGGAAGTGAAAATGACCTTATTACTGCCCTACTAAAATTTTAAGGATAATCTCTCAAAAGTTTTTATTATGTAAAATTACTTAAATTGCCAAAAAAACAAAATCCAAAGTTTCCGTTGCAAAACATTTAAATTCCTTTTTCTCAGTGAGCCTATTTATGTAAAATTCAACGGGTAAACACAATGAGGGACCATTGAACCTCCCTAAATCAAGCCATCCCCTTAAGGACCGTAAGGAATCCAGGGGGTGGAATGACGCGAAAATATTTCTTTTGGGGATCCTTTATTTTTCCAGAGAAAAATGAAAATTAACTATTCAAAATTAAGCACTTTCATAGGTCGTTAAGAGATTGATACCAAACTTTATAAACCAAGATTTCTTTAAATACCCTTCAATATATTTTTTTTTTAATTTTGGTACGTTTGATACCTGTATGATTGTTTATAAATAGACTTGTTGACTAAACCTATTAATTTTATTACTTTTACTCATTCTATAAATTCATGCTATCATTCTAATATTAATTTTGAAGATGCTTTTTTTAAAATATATTTTTTAAATTCAGTTTTGTAAAGAATTTATTAAAATTAATATGTATCTTCTTCTTAGTAACGTGGCTACATAGGAACACATACAATTTATTAAGCACGTGCCATAGAGAAGATTAACCTCTAGGCCGCCAAGCGGGGTCGTTGAACGACCCCAGCCCTATATTTCGTGCTATAACTTAATAAATATGAAAGATACCATTCCCATCTTTTGGAAATAAGTTCTTTGGTTATCTGAGGAGGTTGTGTAAAAATTTCAGCTCAATCCGTCCACCACAAGAAAAGTTATTAAGGAAAATGTAGAAGAAGGGAATTCAAAAACTGGTGTAACGGCCATGCTGCGGAAAATTTCTTAGAATGAAGTTAGTCACATCATAAATCATATGGTTAAAGGGGGTTGAAGGGTTGTGTTTACTTTCTCACTTTACCTTCTCAGTGTCAGAATTATCGCGAATAAGTAGCATAAACAACATAAAACATAATTAGAAGCATATAAATGTGCAAAACAATAAAGAATATTCGAGAAATATTGCCATTTATCACGGTGCGGGAAGTGAGGGGAATGTGGGGAAGTAGTGAAAAAAAATAGCAGTTGCGGTCAACTTCGTGGCAAATTTCTCACGAAGAAAGTGTGAAAAATGAGTGAAAAATGTTTTTCCCTAATATCTTCTTCTGCGTGTTTCCGGGTGGCGAATTTGTGATGCAAGGGGCAAGAGAACTATATAAGGAGTCTAAAGGTAGTGACCCGACAGTTCTCGGTTTTATAGTTTATGAGAAAATCGACTTCCTTCTTGGGGTCGTTCAACGACCCCACCTTGGCGCTCTAAGGAAGCTCCAAGGTCTTGGCGGCCAGCAGGTTAAAGGAAATGATCATGCTTTCAGATGAGAAGTTCTATGTTCTTTAGATTGTGATTTCTGTATGTAGAAAAATTAGAACAAAAAAGATATGAAAATTATAATTTTTTTAAGCTAAAAATAATTCTAAAAAACTATCTATAAAAAAAATAAAAAAGCACGTGTTCTTTCCCCAAATGATATTAAATTGATCTCATGAGTCACCTTTAACCATACTAAATTATTTTTCTGAGCTCTTGATTGGTCTGAGAGAGCTGGTTTAGTAGGTCCAGATGTGTGTGATTGGTGTGATCGAATGTTTGTTCTTAAAAAAAAGTATCTTTTTTTTTCTAAAAAGTGCAGAAAAGTAAATCTCTGAACTGCCGGATGAACAAACTGGGGTCGAAAATGTGATTTGTGGCTGGAGAAGGCCATCATATAGAGAGAAGACAATGCAAAGCGGTGATGAAGAATCGGTTACAAAGTATAATATGATTAGAACAAGGGGGCATGGTATTGAGTGCAGTGTTTTAATAATTAATTGACCTCTAATCTGTCGTTCAGTTGAAGATTTCTTCTCACACGGATCACATCGTTCTCGATACTCCTCCTTGCTAAATCGTCAGATATTGGAGAATTTTTAGCGAAGTGATTCTCATATTTCCACAATTCCTGGATCTTCTTCTTTTTCGTTAATTAACTTTGGTGTATGTTTTTTCTGTGAAGATACTTTTTTATTCAAAAGAATTATTTGATCGACATTTGTGGGGCACGTTCAATTTTTTCTGTCTCTGTGTTGGATTGTGTATAGAAAAGTGTCGCCGCATTGGGAATCAACCTCCAGCCAGAGAGTTCTTCTTCAGTAGCACAGACAAAGTCCAGTGCGAAAGGCAGAAAAACTCTTACTTTCAATTCAGCATCATTTTTTTCTACAAATTTTCGTTTAATGTGGTTTTTGATAAAAGTGTGATTTCTTGTGATCATCCAGGATGGCACGACCTAAGATGTCTGGCCTTCCGGTAATTCTTCTAATAATTGTGATAATTTATGGAGGAACCATTGGCATGGTGGATGCCAAGGAGTGCTACAACTTGGACATTCGGAACCATATTGGTCAATTTGAGCAACTCAGGAATTGTACCGTTGTGATTGGTTACCTCAATATTGTCCTCATGGAACGAGTTCGACCGGAGCTTTATGAGAATCTCTCCTTTCCCGAACTCAGGTAAGTCTCACACAAGCCATTTCAGCTGATCACGTACGATTGCGCCACAAATATTTGATATTATATTACTATCAAATTCATATGGGAAAATACATACTATATTGCAGCATTATGTCTCTGTAATTTGATAATCCTCGCATTAAGTTGAAATGCAATTTAGTATGTTACCATTTATGTTATAATTTCTCAGAATTTTGTGATTTAAAATATTTCACGTGTAGCAAAAAATAATAAATTGATATTGATCGCATATAGGGGTAATCAACAGAATATTTAAGATATAATTATGTTATCTTTGAGGATAGAATGCAACATTTAATAAAGAAAAAAAAAAAAATTTTGAATAGAAATTCATAAAATTTTTTTAAGTTTAAGCTTTTTATGATCACGACTTCGTCTATTTGAGTCCTTTGTTTAACTCATTTCTGCCGGCTTCTAGAATTTTTGACAGAATTCAGTGAACTTTCATGAATGATAAATTCCTGGCCCTACCTGGAAAGTTTGTGAAACTGTAGGAATTTTTAGAAAAAGTAATTTTTGAGAAATCTTGAATTTATTTCGTTGACTTTTGTTCAATTTTAAAGAAATTTAATCTATTTAGAGCAAAGTCAGTTTGTCAATTTTCTTTGCTCGATAAAATTTTTTTTATACATAAAATGTAAATTATAGTCAAGGTCGTTTGGAATAATTTTTTGGCGCCATTTCTTTAAACATTTTGAATCAATTAAATTCTTTAAAAAATAAGTTTCTGTCTGATTGAAATGGATTAACAAGAATTTTTAATTAAGAAAATGAATTTATACAGATTAAAAAAGATTTATTAAAAAAAAATTATCCCAAGTGTGTCTCAGAAATGCGACAAATGTAAAAAATGGGTTAAGGGCAAAAACAAGTTCATTTACGAGAATTAACGAGAAAAAAAGGGTTAAAAATACAATTAGGAAATCTATTTTATGTACATTAATCAATAGGTATATGCGAATAAAAAATACATATATAGCATAAGCTTAAGTTTATAGGTATTAATTGAAATTTGTGTCAGTATCTCTACATAATTGTTGAAATAATTTGTTTACGCACAATCATTCTTTGCACGGCACACAGAGTTTGAGATTTAATGAAGTATAATTATTTGATTCTTCTTCACATTAATTGGAAACATCAAATGTATATACAATGAAAATGTAATGTGACAAGAAGGAGCAAAAGAGGGGAGATGTTGTCTTATTCCTTTTTGTAATTCATTAAATTTTATATTACGCCATTTCCTCACCTAGTTACCCTACATTGCGTCTCATTATGGGTTGCACCTGCTTCTTCTGAGTGATCTGGATTTAAATGGGCCTTGATTTGTTCTCGTAGTAATTGCACTTTTGTATGCTTATGCCACCTCAATGCTGTGCAAAAATTCAAAGAAGTCATCACAGAGATGTTTATTGTATTAATACCTGCCATTAATATTATACCAATAAGATAATTAGCAACATTTTATTCGCTTTAATTATTATGTTTTATCTTGATTCCAAATGATACAAAAAAAAACGCCAAGAAAAAAAAACTGGAAATAACTTGAAAATAATTTTGAATGCGACTATTGGATTGAATGATTTTATGCAAATAAAATTGCATTTTAATTAATTGGCGTTGATTTTAATAGACATAATAATTAATTAAAGAGAGATTAAAAAGCATAAAATAAAATTAATAATAAACTTTGTCCTTTTAAGAGAGATCACTGGCATGATGGTCGTCTTTCGTGTATTTGGATTGAAGAGCTTCCGTACACTCTTCCCCAATTTAACCGTAATTCGTGGGCAGTATCTTCTCGCCAATTATGCACTAGTTGTGTACGAGATGCCTCAACTTGAGAATTTAGGCTTTAAATCTCTCCTTACAATTCAACGTGGATATGTGCGTATTGAGAAATGCATAAGACTCTGCTATGCTAACACAATAGACTGGGATAGGATCACAGGGACACGAATTGGGGCAAATTACATTCAAAAGGACATACGGAGTGATTGCCCAAATACAACAAGTTGTGTAGGATGTGACCCAGAATTGTGCTGGAGTCAACATAACTGCCAAAGATTCGAAGGTCCGAATTCTATGTTCCGTAAGCATATTTTTTAATATGTTGTCCCTTATGTTATTTTTTTGTCAAACGAACGATATGAATAAATATTTAACTTTTAGCTCATCACTATAAGAATTGCGATCCAAAATGTCTTGGAGGTTGCAGAAATGGCGCGTGCTTTATTTGCCGCGGAATTACAGATGATGACAATTGCGTTGAGAGTTGTGAACCACCAAAGTAAGAATATTTTTTTTTTATTTTGAATATTTCTGCGAATGTATTATAATTTATTTTAATTTCATTTCATGTCAAGGTTACTGAATACGTTATCAGTTCGTTGTGTCACTGAAGCGGCATGTCGTGAGGAGCGTAGAATTGTTCATGATGGAAAATGTCTTAGTGAATGTCCTATTGGTTTTATGGTAAAAGAATATTGTTTATGATTAATTTGAACAAGACATTAATGAGAAAACTTTTATATTCTCACAGAACGTTACTAATAAATGCCATAGATGTAAGGATAGTAGTTGCCCGAAAACCTGCTATGGAATGCAGATAGATTTCATTGAGAATGCTGAAAAGCTCAGAGGATGCACTGTAATTAATGGTTCGCTGCAAATTAAACTCAACACCGATTTGGCTGATCTGTATGAGGAACTCGAGGAGAATCTTCGTGAGATTCGAGAAATTCGTGGTTTCTTGAAAATCTACAGATCATCCCCAATATCATCACTGTCCTTCATGAAGAAACTCAAAGTAATTCACGGTGATGTCTTGGAAAACAACCAATTTGCCCTGGCTGTTTATGAGAACAGCAATTTGCAGAAACTCTTCAATTTTGACTACAACCGTGATGAATTGAAAATCATGAATGGTGGCATGATGTTTCACTACAATCAGAAATTGTGCTTTTCGGAAATTCAGTATCTTCAAAGCAATACTCGCTACAATAAATCATTGGACTATATAAGCAAAGAATCAAATGGCTACAAGCATGCATGCAATATGGAAAGCATTAAGACTGAATTTGAGGTGAGATATTTTTGTATTTAAATTTGAGAAAAAAAATGATTAAAGTATAAATAATTTTGTATAGATTCTTTCAACAACAAATGTATCAATTACCTGGGAAAGATACAATTTAACTGAAGGTAACACAGTGAAGGGATATCTTATCTATTATATCGAAGCACCAAATGAGAATGAAGTAGAGACGTATTTCGGAAGGGATTCTTGTTCACGGTACGAAATCTGTTTTACTCTTAAGGCAATAAAATGATAATAATTAATTTTATTTTTAGGCATAGCTGGAGATCCGAGTTACTTACATTAGATGACTTGCTATATGATGTAACGCAGGCACAGTATTCATATACATTAACGAATCTACACCCGAGCACCCGGTATGCGTACTACGTGCGCAGTTTTCTAGCAACCGAAGGTATCAATGCGCAGAGTATCGTAAAGTACATAAGGATGCCTATCGATAAGCCCTCTCCGCCAGTTGTTCATACGTTAATGAAGACAAGTGATTCAGTAACACTGGGATGGGTTATTCAATCGTCTCAAGCATCTGCAATTACTCAATACAATATTGAAGTACACCCACGACCATACTCAAAACCCACCCTCGATATGCGCAACTACTGCGATCATCCACGTACAGATGAAACAGTTGAGGATGATGAGGTGAAACATTGTTGTTCTGAACATGATGAAGAGACCTATGAGATTTTAAGATTACACACGAGCTACGAAACAAATCTCAATTGCGATGAGGATCCCTTCCAGCCTGGATGCCATTTGTTCGAATACGATCGCTTTAAGCGGGAGTTGGAGCTCCTCGTACTGCAGTGCCACCTCTACCATGGTCACAATAGCCCCATATGCCGCACGAATACTAGATGGTCGGGAAAGAGGGATGGTACTGCTAGCGACAGTTCAAGCTCTCTATATCGTCTCGAGAGAAATGTATCCAACTTTACCGTTCCCAATCTAGCGCCGTATACACTCTACACCTTCCAGGTGTTTGCATGCATTGATGATTTCACCTGTAGCCCGTATTATTCACACAATGAACGTACTGCAGTTGATATTGTTGCAGATCTTCCAAGGAATGTCAGTATTATTTCTGAACCAGATAGTGAGGATTCATCGGTGGCATTTCATTTTATTGAACCATTAAAACCAAATGGATTTACAGTAGCGTATAAAGTGGAAGTTCGACGCATGGGAACTCCAAACTGTGAGACTATTTGTATAACTCGTCTTGAGCATGAGATGAACAACAACATGTTAGTACAATATAGAAAGGTGGAGTCCTTCTTCAAGATTTCTTACAATTTTCAATATTTCTTTCTTTCAGCTCTAGACATTCTACTTTTGATTTAAGTCCTGGACTCTATGGATTCCGTGTGCGGGCAATTTCTTTAGCAATGGATGGCCCTTGGAGTGAATTTGTATTCTATCAAGCAGAAGAGAAACATATGAGTACAGCAGTGCAAGTTACGATATCCGTAATATGTGTTGGTATGGTGACATTAGCTATCTCTTGTGGTGTTTTCTGGTGGATGAGGCATCACCAACAGGATTTACCAAAGCAGGACGATACCACTGGGTTGATGTCGGACGTTGATGAACCACCACAAGCCGAGGATGATGAACTCCTAGAGATGCACGAGTTGATCAGAGAAAGGCAACAGGAGGAAGAAATGAGTCGTGCCGTATTGGATACCGAAAACAGCAGGGTCACATTTCATGCTGAAAGAAGCCCAGCGAAAAGTACTGAAAGTAGTAGTTCAATGAAGAGTACTCAAAGTAGTCCTATGAAGAGTACACAAAGTAGTCCTGCTAGAAGAGATTTTGAAAGTAGTCCTGTGATGAGTGCTCAAAGTAGCCCAGGGATGAGTACTCAAGGTAGCCCCGCTAGAAGAGAGTTTGAAAGTAGTCCCGGGAAAAGTACACAAAGTAGTCCTGCTAGAAGAGACTTTGAAAGTAGTCCCGGGAAAAGTACACAAAGTAGTCCTGCTAGAAGAGATTTTGAAAGTAGTCCAGGGATGAGTACTCAAAGTAGTCCTCCTACAAGAGATTTTCATGCAAGTTCTTCCAAATCTGCTGAAATTAGTCCTACAAGGACGGATGTGGAAAGTAGCACTGCTAGGATGACTACTGAAAGTAGCCCTGCTAAGACGGATGCTGAGAGCAAAAGTGCTGAGGAAGAAGATGAAGATATTGATGCCGGTGAACCTGGTCCATGGAAACCTATAATGGGAGAAGTGAAAATAGTGCAACTAACACCAAAACAACAAACACGTACTCTACCAAAACAGTTCTCAAAATTTGACGGTACCTGGCGTCCAGAAGCCAAAAAGATTATGAAATTCCACCTGGATAAGAACTCTGGTGAAGACGATCTGGCTAAGATTGTTTTTGACTAAAACCTGTTTGAATTCTCACAGTCAAATTTTATTTCCTTTTTATGATTAATTTTATTGCTTGCATTGTCATTCCAATAATTTGATACGTCCTACGCATCCCACATAAATGTTAAAAAAAGATAAATCCAATATGTAAAATAAGAAAACAAATATGATGTAAATATTATTATGTAAATTCTATAAGAATATAAAAATTGCTTTTATGAAAGAATTAGAAAAAAATCATTGATAAAAAATTTTCTTATATTTTTTGGACTCTCAATTTTGAATGAATGGATTTTCATTGATGCTGTCGTAAGGGTTTTTTTTTGTTTTTCTAAACTACTCTACGGGAATGTTGTCCTGTATCCATTGATAGAAGAATGATATGGAGGTGTAGACACTAGGAACTTTGGGACTTCCACAGCTATCGGAACCAAAGGACATGATCCCAATTTGATTGTAAACATTATCATCACGAATTACCAGGGGAGCCCCTCCAAATCCTTGACATGCATCACGACTTTCTCCCCCAGCACAAAGCCATTGACCCTCAATGGATTTTGGGGATTCTAGGGCTCCTGTTGTACTGTAGACTTTTAGGCAGAGATCCCATGGGGCAAGCGGAACATCTAGAAATTGCATCTCTGAGCTCTTTACACCCACCGATGATAATTTTCCCCATCCAACGATTGTTCCGCGTTTTCCCACAATTAGATTAGTTCGATCAGGGTAAAGGCAAAGGGGTTGAGCAGCAACAGTGAAGTTAATTGGTGTTCGTAAAATTAAAAGGGCTATGTCATGGTGATACTTTCCGGCCTCATAATCTGGATGAACAACTACGTGACTTATTGCGTGATTCAGGGCCGGTGGAGCACAAAAACCAGATCCAGCACAGTCTGGATCACGAGATGCATCATATTCACCAATTCGCACTGAAGATCTATCAGAGAGAAAATTCTCATACAATATAATATGCTTTGTTCTGAATTCACAATTTGAATTGTGTTAAAGGGAGGCAATGGAGTCAAAAAAAATATATAACTTACAGTCTGTGACCATCGGCTTTTGCTAGAGCACAATGAGCAGCAGTGAGGATTACTCTTCTCGTGATAATTGAACCAGTACATGGGTAAGCCATACTTCCAGAATTTAAATCTTAAGAAATAAAAGTATTATATCAAATATATTCTGTAAAAAAAATCATCCTTAAAAAATTACTTTTAAATCCAACTCGAGCAACAAACGGAAATGCTCCCAATCCTTTATAGAATTGCCCTCTCACTAGACTTTTTCCACAATCTATATTAATGGGTGCAGATACGTCGGGATTAGTATCTGGGTTTTCACCAACTCTGGGACAACAGATCATGGGCTCAGATCCGGAAGAGCCACAGAAAAATGATTTGTCGCCAAAGTAGCATGCTTTTGCAGCATCATAGTGCAAATCTGGGCACTTTGAGAGTGGCACGCAATTTTGAAAACCAACACACGTGGTCTGATAGTAGGAGCGCTGATGCTCATGAGTAGGTCCATCTGAATCCTCAAGGGATCCAACGAAAAGGTCTGTATCGGATTCCTCTAATGAAATTCCACTTGTAATCCTCACACAGATCACAAAAAGTCCAAAAAGGTATTGAAAAAGAGCCATAATATTTTTTTTTCAATAAATTTTCCCTCACGATTTGCACAGAATCACGTATGGATTGCAACTGATGACAACTCTGGATGTTTCTGCTGTTTTTCATCTATCCACATCCGGCCTATATTCGAATTTACAGGAAAAATGTCCGTGTATTGTGCAAAACTTCGTTAGAATTTGTGGCAGATTTTAATCGAGCCCATTATATAGTATGTGTGCTAATATCATAAAATATTGATTCAAAATTTCAATGATTCTTTTGAAAATTTCAATGCTCAATGATAATTCACAATTTACCTGTTCTCATATCGAGGGTTGGAAAATACACTATACTAAGTCGAGTTAGTATAGTATATTTTTAACGCATTTTTCGATTGCTTTTGATGTCCCTCATCTTCCCTCAAAAGGACAAATTCGAATATTTGTTCCCTACAAAGTTACAGCGAAAACTGTAAAAAATTTTACATAAGAAGCAATGTAAATCTCAAACTTCAAATCGCTCTCCTGAAAATCAACAAAAATGAGTTAGTATAGTATATTTTCCAACCCTCGATATATAGTTTATTGTTACAGTAAAATTATGAACGATTTTCCTACAATTTTAAATAAAAAAAAAACTTTTAAAAGTTGAGGAATAAATTTTTTTTTAACTGAATTAAGTCTGTAAAATTAGATATATGTACATACTTAACATCTTACATGCCTTGCATCTACATCCCCAGTCGTTCTAAATCAATTTTACTGAGATATGATAAATTTACAATGAAATTTTCACAATAAACTATTAAATTCAATAAATATTTTAAATAAATTTCAATACTCACGTAACTTAACTGCTTTATGCATTGCTTCACAATTTTTTCAAAATCATTTCTTCACCTCCCCCGCGTGGACATTAAAATTGCTACTATTATCCAGAGGCACACACGGTATTTTGTGCATGACACGAGCATCATCATTTTGCCGTATATAATGCGCCATGGATGAGTGCTTTTGGTGGATTTTTTTTATCGCGACAGATGACCAAAACCACTCTCGATCTTTAGGCTAAACGCCACGATTAGCGACTCATCTGCGTGAGTCTAAACTGGTTAATCTGCGAAAGTGAAAGCGTTTTTGGGAGATCCCTCTTATCTGGGAGGAAAATGTGGAAAACTCTTTGATATTTGAATTTGGCGAAAGTGAAGATTTTTATCTGTGTTCGAGGTTTAAAGACTGATTTTCGGACAATTACCTAGAGTGATTTGCAAAAGAGGATAAATTACAATGTGAGGAAAACACATTTTTTGCATTCTTTTTTTTCTCTATATTTTTGTCTTTGTTTTTTTTTACTATTATAATCTTTTAGTTTTGTTTTAGGGTTAAGTTTTCTACTTTTTTTCTCTTATAACTTTCTCTCTATTTTTTTACTCATCGGGGGTTTCTCTAATATTGATTTTAAATAAAAAAAAACTATTTTGCTGTAGTGAAACACATACAAAGATTTTCAGAATTTTCCTTATAAGGAGTATCCCATTGTAAATTCGATTTTTTTTTTCATAAAATGTTTTCATCGTGAAATACATTGTGCGAAAATGTACGTAGAATTTGGCAAAAATTACTTAATTTTGTTTTTTTTTTATAAAAGCTCTTTCACATACAAAACCCCTCGATTTTTATTTCTTTTTGGGAAAATTGTTTTCCTTTCTAAAATTTATTCGGTTGTTCGCAGGTTCAGTGGATAAGTTTTTTTTCAGGATTATTTCGGTGGTGAATTTTCAACTATATTTTTTTTTCTTATTATTATTCATTGAATATTAAGTAGCAAGGAGTGACGGCCTTTTTTTTCTTGGAAAATGAACTTTTCATTGAAAAAAAAATACATTATTCCCTTCATCATTCGTGCCATAAATATGATTTTATGACTTTTGTCACTACGTGCTAAATAATCCCCATTGAATCTATAAATATAACTTGTCGACACATTAATTCTATAATTTATTTACTATTCTAGAAGATGTTTCGCAAAATTATCACTAATTTGAAGAAATTTTCAAATATTCCCTTTTCAATTTGCTCCTTTGTTGGTTTGTTTTTCACGTCCAAATTCATTGATGGAGGAAAAAATGTACAAAAATAGCTTATTGAGAGAGCATAAAATGTGGTTTGTAAATAATAAAGTCCCATATATCGTGATGAATTTTATAAATCCCGATATATGTATGTGAAAATTTCTATCAATAAGTAATTAAAGCCTTTTTGATCTTTTATGATCTTTACAAATTGCGTGTATTTTGTGTATGTGTGTGTGTGTGTGTGGAAAGTGGAGGGAAGTTTGTGAAGACTAAAGAAATATTTTAGAGACTACATAATTTTATAATCCTAATCCTTAAATATTTTCTTCATAACATCACCATTATTAAGAATTAATTCGAAGGCTAAAAATTGAGTCATTCTCATATTAATACGCTCATCAACGTTATCTGAACAAGAGTCTGCTAAAAAAATCGCCATATTATATTAATTTTCTAATTAAAAATTATTTGTTAAGATCTAAAAATGCATTCAAAAAATTTTTTATACAATTCATAAAATATTTGCTTTTCTAGGAAGAAAATTAAATTTTTAATCAAAATTTCTTGTGCAAAAGACATAAGAAAGAGATTTTTAAGATCCAAAAATTATTCGAAAATTTCAAAATTTAAAAAAAATATGCTTTCGATACAATTTTTTAAAGTCACACTGTAGTAAAAAAAAAGGTAGGTATCATTTCATTTATCATGGATGGTGAAAATGAACAGAAAATATCATCAATAGGATATTGATTGTTCCATACATTGGTTCACTTTACTCACTAATAACTACCTCTCCTTCCTATGTGTCACCCTGCTTTATGATGGTCTTATTGGTGTCTGTTAGCAGAGGCGTCCTAGCGTCTGGTTCGAGATTTTCCTCTTCGGACGTTGCTGAATTTAATATATTGCTAAGTATCTCCCTCGGTTGAGTGTCATCTTCTTTGATGGCATTGGCTACTTTGGGTCCCTCAGTGTCGGGTTTCTCCGCAGTCTCGGTCACTTCCACGGTCACATTATCGGGCTGCGTGGGTGGAGGTGCCACGAAGCCATTTGTGAGTTCAACAGGTGTTGCAGTGGGTCTGGTAGACTTGCCTTGGAGATAGTATGTCATTAACTGACCTTTACCCTTCACAGCAACAAGGCCACGCTGCTCAAAGGTGTAACCAAACATCTGAAGGATATGCGTGGTCTCTTCCGTTATTTGTATTGCTCCAGCTTTTCCAGTGCTCTCCATTCTGGATGCAACGTTAACCGTATTGCCCCAGATATCGTAATGTGGCTTCCTGGCGCCAATTACACCAGCCGTTATAGGTCCATGATTCACTCCCATTTTAAGAACGAAATGATTGAAAGATTGCTCATTGATGCCCTGTAAGCGCAATTAATTTTCAATGAATTAAAATATACCCAGTAAGTTCAATAAATAAAATTTTACCTGTAAGGTCTTCTTCAGTTCTAGGGCAAATTCTACCAGCAGACCAAAGTGAGCCCATCGTACGACAATTGGATCATCAGGTTGCACCTGACGTTGTGGATTAAGTCCACTGGCTGCCATGTAAGTGGATCCGATTGTTTTAATTTTGATGATATCTTGAAACTGTGGCAATTCTAATAGGGCGTCAAAATCTGATATGACTTCATTGAGGAAGCGAAGACACTCGAGGCCCTGATTGTTGACCGTCTCCTCAGAGTAGAAATCCGAAAAATTGGGAATGCTGGCAAATAAAACACCCACTTCGGCATAACTCTGGGAGTAGAGATCATCATGAGAGCGCTTCCGATTCCCCATGAAATGAGCTGCTACGTGAACAGGGAGGATGTTGTACACAAGTTGCTCATTTCGTTGTCTCATGTCGCTGGCTTTCTCCTTGGCTTCTTCAACTTCGATCTTCCACATAAATATTACGCGATCCTCACGATCAAAGTGTCTCGCCAAAATTGCCAAACTTACCGCAATTGCAGTCAATTGTGCGGAGATCACAAACCGCAATGGAAGTTCGCTGCATTGAATGAAAACCAAAAATGAAATAAACCATTCACTAGAATCTCCTTTTAACGTATTTTTAAATGTTAAATAATTTATTTAGACTTGATAAAATTAAATTATCAAAACAATTTCATATTTCATTTCAATCAATGAAAAAGAGCGTTGGAGGCATCATCATTACCAAAATGGTATCGCATCAATTGGAAATTCCTTGGAAAATTCAATACGGATAGTTGTGCTTTATCCTACTTCACTTAATTACTTCCTCAGGCACCTCTCACTTTGATTAAATAAATTGAGTATACATAGTACAAGAAGTTATTGCTTTTCGTGAATTCTTTGTAAAGATTGCAAAGCAATAATTTTCCAGGGAAGTTGATTTTTAGGTCAACTCTGGAAATATCCCTGATAACATTTTCAAACTATATACATGATAGTTTCCTTGGGAATATACATATATACTCACACTGTCCATGATGTAGTCTGTTCTCTCTGGAATTCTGTCTCCATAATAAATATATTTGTAGAGCAGAAGAGAGCTGGAATATGAGAAAATTTTGTACCTCTCGGGGTATTTATGAATTGCATAACTCAAAATCTCACCTGTACTTGCAATTACCAGCAATATTTTGATAACATGGGAGATTTGTGCTAATATAGATGTACCGATGAGTATTAAGACGGCATAGTTTGTGAAGTAGGATGGAAAGTTTGCTTCTTCATCTTGATTACTTTGGTGGAGAGTTTCATTTAGAAAATTGTTGTTATTATCCGTGCACGTTAGGAAAACCTAAGAATGTTTTTTTTCAATATTAATCAGTGATTTTAATTGTATCATAGCACATAGAAACATACCATGTCAAGAAAATTCATGAGTACAATGATGAGTACAACAAGGATTGCTGCAGTTCTCCGTAGCCATATTTGATCATTGAATTTTCTGCTGATATTCACAATCCACTCGGGGAAAATCTGAAAGTTCAGCATTATATGATTTTTCAGCTCCATCCTGATGCTTCAGTGAATATTTTAAATGAGAGAAAAACTTACAAGGAAAAAGCTCTCCCCCACGGAAATGAAGACTAATGGGAAGATGAGGGGGAATGGCGCCAGAGTTAGTGTAAAATGGAGAGCAGTTCTGAAAGTTTGAGAGGAATTTCAATTAAATTTAGGTGGAAGTGGCAATCGGGGGAATGGGGTTCCATTACTAACTTTGGAAGCACCACGGGATAATAAGTAATGCCTAAAAAGTACACGACAAGGCATGCAAGAAGTGGCACTGCTGAATATGGTTCTCTGTACGCTGAATATGCTGCCTCATGGTTCTTATTGCGAAATGTTAACAAAAAATTCGTGTGCTTAGACAAATCCCTGGAAAATAAAAGTTGAGGAATAATTAAATGGAATTTTTGGGTAATTTACCCATGATGATAGCTTACCCATGTCCATCGCGACTAACTAACTCCTTCTGTAGCCTGGACTTGTAATCCTCTTCCTTCTGCTTGTCCTCCGATATGGGTGACACATCGTGACTATCTTGTGCAACGTTAGCCTGATAATATTCAGTTTGAAAACATAATGCAATTAAAATATATTCCATTTGAATTATTATATTTACGTCTGGGTACCTTGGTCTGGTCATCTTCCTGAAGTGTATCTGAGAGTGCATCCGATTCCAGAGACATTTGTTTCATATCGCCTAATTTCGTTGTTCCATTCTTCTCTTCGCTGATCGTAGGAACGAACTATATGAAGCGAGAATATAGAGAGAATATAAACATGAGAAACTTTGACTGTTTATAATACGTTGATAAACTCACGGGTTTCAGAACTTTAGTTATGAAATACGTTTTTAGTCCTGCAATCCTCAATGCTTCTTCTCTCTTCTCCCCATAAGCTGGCTCCACTTCAAACTCCCCGTTGAGGAATTTAAAAGTTTTCTCACTGATGTGAACTCGACTGTAAATAAAAAAATATCATTGAATGCACGGAAAATAAAGTAAGATTAACTTATAAGTGCTCTTCATTCACTTCTGTAAGAATTCTTTCAGCTCTGTAATATTGTAAGTATTTTACTTAATTTTATTGAAATAGGTATTTAAAATTGAATGTTAAACGAAGTTATGTTTTTTATATGAAAGTGTTATAAATCAACATCAACTTCTAAAATCGCATTAAAAAGTTGAACACATGGTGATTGAGGAGGAAATTAAATTACTCACTTTCTGTTTATTAAAGGAATTATTAAATGAAAAAAAAATTCTCATTTTAAAAAACTACTTTTTTTTTAGCTACGTGCATGCTAAACTGCGGTGTATTTATGTAACAGTAGAAAAATATTTGGTCAGTGATTTGGGAATAATCAATGATTTTTTGTATACGATAAGTTTGAACTGAAAGCGGATAACAATAAATATTCATAAAAATGCATAACTGCGAAACATGTTTTTTTTGTTAAAATTGTCTCTTTAAAAATTACAGAGGAGAAATTTTTAAATTTTAATTGATCATTCGAATTTTTGGTTTTATTTTTAATTAATTAAGAGATAAAAATCAGTTGAATCATATCTTTTAAATTTTTATTAGGAATCAATTCCAATACTTTTATGCTATATTCATATGAAAGCTTTTATTTATAAAATTGTTTTCATTTTAGTGCTTTGTAATAAAAAATACACATCTAAAAATAGTTGAATTTACAATAGGAAAAAAACATCGAAGTACATTTAAACCAGAATTTCAAAGAGTTTAATAAAAAATCATACCTATGTACGTGTTTTTCATTTTCATTGAATAAATTAATGAATACAAGCCATTTTATTTTAGCTCACTTTGTAATATTTGAAGTGAATGAGATTTAATTATTTTATTAATTAATAAAATAAGTGAGGGATGATTTAACGAATTTTTAAGACACGAAAGACAACATTTGAGAGTAAATAAAAATAAATGTTATTATTCCTAAATCTATTTCACAGATGATTTTCGATTGAGTAAATGTTGGAAAGTTACGCTTAAGAGGCCATAGAATAGAGAATATTGTTCACACGTCACAGAACTCGCAATAAAGACGATGAAAAAGATATTTTATGAAAAATTGCTTTTTCTTTTTTTTGTGCATGAAATTGTCCCCTAACAAATATGGGTCTTCTTGTGTGGATAAGATAGTCAAGAGGGCAAGAGTGGGAGTGGTTGAAAAATGAGAGACACTCACCCAGCCATTCCACTGGATTCCATTTTATTGGCCAATTCAACATCCTTCGAATACACATCGAACTGCCACTGACGCTGACCCAGGATACCAGCAAGAACAGCTCCAGTGTGAATGCCTACTCTCATGTCCACGGGCGATTGTGTTTTCTGCTGAACGTATCTGCAATATGGAAAAGTCCCCCGAGTGGGCCATTGTGATATTTGGGCACGGTTGTCCAATAAAACGACAAAGCAATTCAATACACGCTTAATATCGATAATTGCACCACTCACTTTATGGCTTTCACCATGGACAGCCCCATGTAGACGCACAGTTGGGCATGATTGGCAATTTCCTCGGGGGCCCCGCAGATGCAATAGTAACAATCACCCAGAATTTTAATTCGAAGCTGCTGGTATTTCTAAGAAGAGAAAAAAGAACAACTCAGCAACCCCACTAAAGAGTAATAGGGTGTGAAAAAATTCATCTTTACATCTGCCAGCCGATCAAATCGTGCAAAAAGCTCATTGAGCATTTTTACGAGATCCTGAGCTGAGTACGTTGAGGAAATCGCCGTGAAACCCACGATGTCGGCATACAAAATGCTACATGGGGGTGAGACAGAAAATGCGTAAGAAAAACACCTTCCATCAGCATCCTTCCTAATTAATTCAATTTACCTCACATTTTCATGGCGACTCATATAAATTTTCTTGAATTGCTCCGAATCTGTGCATCCCAAATCCTGCCTAAATTCAATTTGTTTTACATAAGCAAAAAAGGAAGTAAAATACCTCTCCGTACAAGGGAAAGAGTGTAAAGATCTGTTCGGGAGTGAAATTCTTTCTTGGGGGGTGTTTAATTAACCATTTTGTATTATGGTAGTAGACTTTATTTTTGCTGAATTAAGAAACAAATGAGTAAATATATTCAAGAATTATAATCCCTCAAATATTGGGATTATATTGTTTTCTCCTTTTAAATCCACTTTAATCCTTTTATTGTATATGCTCACATGCAAAAATAGCATGTAAGTTAAAATATAAGAAATATATCATTTATTTTATAAATCAGTCGTCCTTAACTTTATAGAAAAATAGATAAGTTTTTTTTTATTCTTTACGATATTTTAGCTGTGTTTCTTTTAAATTAATTTACGCTCTAGTTTGCTCTCACAAAATTGGTATACACTGAAAGAAACACGGCTCTCGTAAGCTTGGTCAGCTTACCAGTACATTTAATATTTAAAAACTGAGAACTCTCACTTCTACGCTATTCAATATTTTCAATTAAAAATAATAACAAAATGTCTAATTTAAAACTAATTTTTTTTGTGTCTGTTTATATTGTGGATTGAATACATTAATGCATAAAATTATCGTATTGTTGTGCAGTAATTCGCTTACAATACACTATAATTGCGTAACGTTTTTTTTAAGATAACTCTGCCATAAAATTGCTTTGCTGGTATTGAACTGATTAAGAATTTAGCACATATCTGTAGTATATAATACCGCATGTGTAGGTGATATAAATGTAAAACATATATGTACATATGTACATATATACGTATTATGTACTCATTCATCAACTTTATGAATAATTTATCAAAACAAATATATATTTATTTAAAAACAAAAGGAAGTATATAGCAGAATTATATGGATTTGTCCCAGAATTCATCTCTATTATTTAGAGATGCCACAGCATCATTCTGTTAATAATGAATTTAGAGTTAAAATAAAAGTTTGTGTATTTTTCATTACGCGCAGGAGTGAATGAAAAGGAAAATATATTGACCCATTTTCACTTGCTAGGATCTCTTTTTTAATGAATGCTAATACATAATGTTCATACATACATACGTACGTGGTTAATTGTGTCCTGAAAGCTCATTACTGAGAGCTTGAGATGATAAAATTAATCAGGTTTTCCTAAGTTGTTTGTGTAAATATTTGAAGAAAACTTTAAATTTAGTCATTCTAGATTAAACTTTTAGTCAACGAAGAATATTTGCAATTTTTTTTAATTCTTATGTACATTTAGTTTGTTTGCTGGGTAACTTAGGAATAAAGAATGCAAGGAGAAAATCTATTTTTTGATCATGTTTTAAAATTTTTAACTCGAACTTTAATTTCAATTTTGAAAGTTAACATAAATTATATAAAGGTATATCAACATAAAAAAGTGTGTTTTTTTGTATAGAGCAAAATGCAAATTTTATTCTCTATTCAGAGGAAAATTTCATTTCCATGAAAGCACCACAGAATATTATTCAAAGGTGCTTTTCTCACAGACTGAGAGAGAGCCAAAATAGTAATCCCCGTGAAAGAATTTCATCTCGATTGTGAGGCAAAGGGGGGAGGAAGAAAATAATTGAATTTGTACCTCATTTTCACTGCCACGTGAGAAGGAAGAACGGAAAGAAGGAGTCGCTCCTATTTTTGCGTGAGTCCCCACAATGCAAAAGAAATAATCCAATGACGAATGATTGAATTAATTGAGTGGCATTATTTACTGTTTATCGATTTTACCTGCTCAGCGGACTCCTCCTCAATAAGCATCTTCACTTCGAGGCTTTTCTTGGCCTCCAAGAAGGCGCGTCGTTGCTTGATTTCACCTAAATGGTAGCACAAGAGTCCCACAAGTGTGGCGCCAACAATAAATATCATATTAACCAATTGCTGAAAAGATACATAAATAAGATTTTAACTTTACAAAGTTTGTGAAAATTTAAAATAAAAATATTCCTAATTAAAAAAAAAACCTAATATTTTTTATAAAATTAATTGGCCTTAATTTGTTAAAAGTAGATACATTAAGAAAATTTGATGTTGATCTGAGATGATTTTTTTCTTAAATTTACATCCACTTGTCTGCCAATTAATAATAGTGGAGATATTTTATTTGTATAGATGTATTTTATATAGCTTTAACTATGTGTGGATTTTTTTAAAATGATTGTGCATATAAAACAGGAATATACTTAGAATAAATAAATAGAGAAGAAATTCAGACTATCACAGGAGGAATCATCAATTCGCAGATACAATATTCCCACCACAAACCATGTAATTGCGCTCGAGTGAACTTTATCAAATCTTTAATAGGTGTAATAAATGGTGAATGATATTTATTTTGATAGTGCTTGTCTATGTAGAAAGAAGATTTAAAGTTCTCACGCCAAATTGCGTTTTGCTCTCATAAATCTTAATTTGTGGCTCTCAATTGATAAATAACCGGGATGTTTGGTATATTTTGCATGCTTCCCAGCTAACACGTTAGAGCTTTGTAACCCTCTTTGTATGCTTTGTATGTAATTAAATTTGTAATAAATTACCCAACTGACCGATGCAACTCTAACGCGTTCTTTTAAGTGCAAGATCATAAGTTTAAATAGAATTAGGTGCTTTAGTTGTAGGGTGTTATTCGCATATGTTTTATGAATATCAACATTCCATTGGTAACAACAGGAAGTTTAGACGTAGGTTTTTTATTTCCTTAAATGATAGGTAGCCCAGTTTTTATTGGGATTATATAAAAATCAAACAGTTTTATTCGTTACTTTAAAAGGTACGTTTAAATTCTCTCCCTTTAGCAAACATAACTTTGTAGTAAAAAAAAATATTTTTATGTTAAGGAAAACAATAAAAATATGATTATAACACAAAATTTTTGGGGTCTAGAGTTCTTACTATCTACTCTCTCGTCCTATTAATCAAAAAAGAGATTTGTGAAATTTATCGATTTTCTTCCACGTGAAGTTGTTGAGAATATTTTTAGTTCATTCCAAGCACGTTTGTTGGCCACAATTCTCTTAACTTTCACACAATTCAGAATTCAAATAGCACAATTTAAATCACAGGGATTAACAGACATCTCCCGGCAGAAGGTGAAATTTGAGCTACAACGCAAAAATGAAAAATGAGCCAAAAAATGTGACTTCAGATAGCAAAAAGGGAGTTTATATACAGAAAAAAAATCAATGTCCAGTCAGCCGTGATGAGTGTTGTGGGGCCTTTTTATGATCCCACAGGGCAGTTTGTTTTAATTACAATTTGCATCATTTCACAAAGCAAAGAGTGAATTACGTGCTCCGCCTAGTGTGACGTGACTACCAATCGATTAAGGTTCTAATTAATTCACAGTATTCACGTTGACCGGTACTGATGAGCCCAACCCCCATTCACTGGCCACCGTGTCAGTAGATGTACATGGGTAGAGTTACAATCTTCTTTTTCATGTAACTTGCATTTTCTTTCACTTATTTTGTCATTTCTATTTAAAATAGCCAAAATAGAGTATCGTATTTCCTCTACTTCCTCTATTTATTAATTCATTTCTATATCAATAATTAAAAGTAATTTAAAAAAAAAAAAATTTTAATATTGGAGAAAAAAAAGCTTTTTATTTCAGTTTTGAAGAAAATTTGTAAAATTTTCAAAGACATACCTGCTTCCAGAAGAAGGAATCCACTTGTGCCAAACCCATAATTATTCCAATATACATGAAGAAGGTAGCAATACCAAAAAAGATTAGGTGATATTTCATGGGCACCGGTAGGATGATATAGACGAGGAAATTGAGGAGCATCACCCATCCCAGACAATCCCTGAAAGCACCGCAGAAAGCACAAGATTTAGTATTCAGTCCACATTATTCTTAGTCTCCGCTGAGGCATGTGGTGTGGGATGATGGAAAGTACACGCGATATAGAATCTCATTGATTATTGATTTTGCCATTAGAGATGGTATATATACAAAGGAAAGTCTCACGGTATATTGTCACTCTTTAGAATTAGCAATGGAGATCATAAATCGAGATTAGGCGTTATCATGGGGGGAGTGGACTTTTTGGAAAACTTACTTAGGTATAAGGTTATCTTTGAGTATTAGATGAAGGGCGAGTTGGAGGAAGGCAAAAGTCCATCCGAGATATGGCGCGACTTTCCAAATGTTATCCTTGAATTTCCCACCGAGTACCAGCACCACAAGGAGAATCACATTTGAAATGAGGAACAGACAGATACATCCTGTATGTGAAAAGGAGAGAAATGGGATAAAATTCAACGTCCCAACCAACTGACAAAATCCAAATTGGTTCGCTTTACCTAAACTCCCGTAGGTCTGCCCCTGTGGTATTGCTATGGCCCACAGGTCAAATAGGATTGACGTAAAGAGGAAGCAAATGAGTCCACTGCGTTTCTGCTTGATGGAATAATTCTGGTACAATTTGTCAAGAACACTATCCGGTAGCAAAATATCCGACGCAATGTTCTGCTGACTCTTCGCCTCCATTGGCGATTTACCATGTTCATCCCCCATTGCCTTACCCATAGCTATCCCCTGACCAATGTCACTTCTTGCACTCACTTTTGCACTCCACACGATTCTCCATTATCATCATCTACTTTTTTATAGATCTTCGTGACACCACCTCATTTATCCATCTCCATTCACTGACAGAGATGAGTCCAATATTCTACTACACAGTTTTCTCGCTGAATCCTTCTCTGTGTGGCGGATCAAAAAAAAAAAATAATGTGAAAAGACATAATAATATCGCATCACTGTGGAGAGTTTCTTTTTTTAAAAATAGAAATTTATTTTGATTTAGGGACAACAAATGTAGATCAAGTTGATTTAAGATGGAAAAAATATAAATTGCGGATTTTTTTTTAAACTCATGACCCTCGTGACATTAAATTTGATGAGATTTTTGTATAATTCTCTAAAAAATATACGTAGGGGGACCAGAAAAAAATTCTCATTCCTTAATCATTAAGAGTGGCATAAATGTTTGATATGTATATGTTAGTATAGTTATATAGAATAAGCCTAACATAATTAAAAAAAATAAGAATATTTCATTCCATCATTAAATAACGTTGGTAGGTATCCATATAAAAAAAAATTAATAATATAAGATGTGGGTGGATACTTTCATAGTAAAGTATTTGGTTTTTATTGTCAAGAATTTTTCTTTCCATTTCAAAGTCTACATTGCTATAAAATGTGTTAGCTTGCTTATCAAGAACAAAAATTCTCCCCTTCGTTCTCTCTCTCTCTCATCCTTTACAAAACTTAATTAAAGAAAATTTCTCTACAAAAAAATCATGATTAATGCTTAAGTAAACTTGTCTAACTTATTGAGAACATTTAAAAGCTGACATTAATCTCAAAAACGCTTTTATAAAGGAAAAAGGAAATTTTATTACACGAGATATCCTATTTTATTCTTTTATGTCTTCCGGGATATGTAGGAAAAATTTACAATTCTTGTCATGATGTACCTATATACTATCTACATCTTGTTTCCGCAATTCGTAAAGTATATTTTTTCATTTCATTTTATATAGAAAATGCATCCTGGGGGGATACAAAAAAAATAATATGCATCCTTCCTAGATGGAAGTTTCAAAAGACAAGTGTGACACGAAATGGGATAATGTATCATATCTAAGCCACAGGAGAACACTAGAAGTAAGAACTATGACACAACCTTGACCAAATCGATTTAAAGAGGAATAGGCTACCATGGAAATCATGGAAATACAGAAGGTGAGATGAAAGCCCTTTACAAAATTTGATTGATATGTATTGCGGTGAAATATTTCGCGCGAGATTATTGGATAATGAATTTATGTATATATTTTGTAATTTTAATATTCCCAAATTTGATCAATTTACGGAGGTGTTTGGAGCATGAAAATACGGGAACTGCGAGGGAGGTGGGTAGATGAGGTACGTGTTTGCTCCCTTCTGTCTGCCTCCCCATCCAAATTCTTCAACTTTCTTTTGCACCCTCTTTCCACCCTAAATACATTCCATGCAGGTGAATAACAGAGCGACGAACTTTTCCCACCCAAATGGGGAGACGGGAAATTTTCACCCGCCCCGAAGAAAGAAAAGCGACATCGCTGTGACGTATGTAGATAGGTGGCGCTATAGGCGCCACATCCTTGTCATTATAATAAAGATAGTTGAACTTGAAACATGTGTCTCTACATGGTGGCAGCGTTTTGGAGATAAATTCAATAAAATTAGCAAAGTTATTAAAGGAATAAGTCAAGAAGAGCATAAATCATGGCAGAGCATAAAGTTATTGGAGTGAAGCAGCCAGGGCATCTTGTAGTGGGCAAAGATATGCACATAACCTGGATGGACTTTGAATCAGATTTTTACTGGTACGGCCAGGCTATTGAGATTGATAAAATGCCCAAGCCCGTGCAAGCAGCAATCCTAATGTCAACATTGGGTCCTGGCGTGAGGAAAATTTTCGAGACGTTCGATTTGAGCAAGTCCCAAAAGGAGGACAAAAACGCCATTTTGGAGAAGTTTCGAAGATATTTTGTGCCGCAGGCTAATGAAATTTTTGAGTCCAACCAATTCTTCCGTATGCGTCAAGAAGCCGGGGAGACATTTGATGGGTTCCTCACGAGAGTCAGAGTACAAGTAAAGAAGTGTGACTATCCATCAGCAGTTGTAGACAGGCTCATTCGCGATAAGATTGTTTCCGGATTGCATTCTGAAAAACTCAAGGAAAAACTTCTTGCGGCACGTAATCCCACTTTGCAGGAGACTATCAGCACCTGCCAAGCTTTTGAACAAGCTACGCGCCAGGTTAAAGAAATGGATTCGATGAAGGATGAGAGCCAGCAGATTGACGCAATCGCTTCCGGCACTTCCGGCCCCAAGCCAAAAGACAAAAAGGAGGAAGAGTTTGATTGCCGCAGATGCCTCACGAAACATGGCCCGAAGAAATGTCCCGCTTTTAACAAGAAGTGTGCAAAATGTGGATTCCGAGGTCACGTTAAGGATGCTTGTAGGTCGCGGCGAAAGATTAATGAGATAACGGAGGAAGATCCTAAAGAAGAAGTCAATGTGGAGGAGTTGAAAATCTTCTCAATCAGTGGCATCAACTCGCAAGATTGGATGGAAGAATTGGCATACAATGGGAAGAAATTCAGTGTCAAGATTGATACAGGAGCGGAGTGTTGTGTTTTGCCATGGAAAGTAGTGAGAAGTCTTGGAATTTCGAAATTGGATAAATCACAAGTGAAGAGACTCATATCATACGACGGAGGCACCATTGATGTCATCGGAAAAGTGAAGCTGAGTTGCTCCGTCCGAGACAAATCTGTGAACATCATTTTCCAAGTGATAGACAAGAACTGCACGCCAGTTATCGACGGCAACACATCAATGAGAGCAAACATCATCAAAAAAGTGAGTGAGGTTAAAGAAGAAATTTTCAAAGGGCTTGGGTGTTTGAAGAATTTTGTGTATGATGTTGATCTCTGTGAAAAACCTACCTGGCAGATTCACAAGCCAAGGAACATTCCTCATGCAGCAAGAGAAGATGTAAAGGCAGAGATTGACAAGATGGTGCGAATGGAAGTGATCCGCCCTTGCACAGAGGCCCGCGAAATGGTGTCACCGCTTGTGATAGTCAAGAAAGATGGCAAGTATCGAGTTTGCATTGATTTGGTTGATGTGAATAAGAATATTAAGAGAAGACATTACCCACTAAGAACTCTTGATGAAATTGTAGCTAGAATCTCCGGAAGCAAATGTTTCACCAAACTGGATTGCACCAAGGGGTTTTGGCAATTGAAGGTTTCAGAGAAAACGACCAAGATTCTCACATTCACCACTCCGTGGGGCCGATATGAATGCCTGCGACTTCCATTTGGGCTAGCCTCGGCTCCAGAAATATACCAGCAAATTATGGAAAACATGTTGGGTCATCTGAATGGAGTGGAAGTTTCAATGGATGATGTTCTAATTCACACAGAAACTCCCGAACAGCTGGCGGATCTCACCAAAACAGTCGTGCAAATTCTGGCCAGCAATGGGTTGAAGCTAAACAAAGATAAATGTGAATTCAACCAGCCCAAAGTCAAGTTTCTGGGTCACTTGTTCTCGGAGAGAGGTTTGGAGATTGATCCAGATAAAGTGGAGGCCATCAAAAATCTCCGGGTTCCGCAGGACAAAGAAACTTTGCAGAGACTCCTGGGAGCTGTGAACTATTTGGGGAAATTTATTCCAAATCTCGCAGAAATTACGAGCCCTTTGCGGGAACTACTGAAGAAGGATGTCGTGTGGCACTGGGAACATGAGCAGAAAGAGGCTTTTAGAAAAGTGATAGAATGCCTTGTCAGTGCACCAGTGTTGCAATATTACGATGTGAATCAGGACGTGACCCTATCGGTGGACAGCTCGTCAAAAGCGTTCGGGGCAGTGTTGTTGCAGAATGGTCACCCAATAGCATATGCTTCAAAGTCTCTGACAGCCAGTCAGCAAAACTGGCCACAAATCGAAAAGGAAGCTGGAGCCATAAGATTTGCATGTACAAAATTCCATGATATGGTGTGGGGAAAGAAGCTGATGATTGAATCTGATCACAAACCACTGGAGAGCATCTTCAAGAAATCCCTCAGTCAAGCCCCACCGAGACTGCGCAGAATCATCTACGATGTGAAGCCATATAATCCAACAGTGATATACAAGAGGGGTAAGGATATTCCTCTGGCGGATGCTTTGAGTAGGGATTCGGAGAACTTACCAGATGACAGTCCGGAAGAATGCGAAGTGCTTCTCACATTGTGTTTGCAGGGTGATGCAAAAGCTAGGTTCCAAAAAGCGACAGAAACTGATGTAGAAATGCAAGTGCTGTGGAAGTGCGTTCTCAGGGGCTGGCCAGAGAATCAGAAAGAAGTCCCAAAAGTGATTCGTCCATATTTTGCTTGCAGAGATGAGATTTCGCTTGCGGAAGGATTGATTTTCAAAGGCGATAGATGCATAGTTCCACCCTCAGAGAGACAAACTGTGCTTAAGCAGATACACAATGGACATTGGGGAATTCAGAATTGTCTTCGCAGGGCCCGAGAGTTTGTGTACTGGCCAAGAATGAACGAAGAAGTCTCGGAGATGGTAAGCAAATGCCCTATTTGTCAAAAATATCAAAATTTGCCCCCCAGGGAAGAATTGAAAATGAAGGAAGTGCCACAAGTCCCTTTCCAAATCGTGGCTACTGATCTCTTTGTGCTGGACGGAGTGGATTATGTGCTTTTGGCAGATTCGTTCAGTGGATATTTTGATTTTCGAAAACTGAGCACAACGTCATCGGAAGCAGTCATAGCATTCCTCAAAGAGAAGTTTTCCGATTGGGGTATTCCCGAGCAAGTGCATTCCGATGGAGGACCACAATATTCCTCCAGAGAGTTTAGCCAATTTGCATCAGAGTGGGGATTTACTCATGTGATTTCAAGTCCGTATTACCCTCGATCCAACGGATTGGCTGAAAGGTATGTGCAAACCGCGAAAAAGATGATTAAAAAGTGCAAGGAGGATCGACAAGATATTCGTATGGCGTTGCTAATGTCAAGAGTTACCCCAGGAAATGAACTCAAATCGGTGGGAGAACGTCTATGCGGAAGAAAGTTGCGGAATCCCCTCTCTTTTCAGAGATGCACGTCAAAGGAATGTGATGATCAAAACAAGGTGTTGCAGGAAGCTCGACAAAAGCAGAAGATGAATTCAGACCGTGGAACCGCTGCAAGAGCTCACAAACCTTTCAATCCGGGAGAGCGTGTACGTGTAAAAGAAATATCTGGTTCCTGGAAGTTTGGGAAGATTTATCAGAAGTTTACGGACCGATCGTATCACATTGATCTTGATGATGGGAGAAGAATTCGAAGGAATGCAAAGTACATTCATCCTACCAAAGTTGAAGAGAAAATGGACACAGAGGATGGTGGAGGTTGCCTTATTGAAATAGTTCCTGTTCCGGAAGCTACAGCACCTCAGTCAGATGGGAGTCCTATTCATCAACAAGCAGCAGAGGCGCCAGGAACACCTCGTTCAAGATATGGAAGACCAATTAGGAGGCCAGTGAGATTGGATCTATGAGTCATTATGAAGTTTATTTATTTTTTCATGTAGAAAGCAATTCTTTTATTCTTTTTTTTATTTTATGGGAAAGGAAGAAGGAAAGAAGAAGCTTGAAGGGGGAGATGTGACGTATGTAGATAGGTGGCGCTATAGGCGCCACATCCTTGTCATTATAATAAAGATAGTTGAACTTGAAACATGTGTCTCTACAATCGCGTCTTGGAGGAAAAAGCTGGAAATTTGTGGGGAAAGTTTTTCCATTCTGCACACCACTTTCTGATTGAAAATTGTGCAGGCAACTCCACCAATACACATGTCATTAACTTTTCCAACCAATCACCATTTTTAGTGCACTTTTTGGGGTCAAAAAATCGCACCGGTGAAGCTAAAAATCCAAATTATTTCTTCACTTTTTTGCCCCAAATGGCAGCCACTTAATTTCACTCCACACGTCTGTCCGATAGAAAAAAAACGCAACTTTCTCCGTGAGCTTTTCCTGTCGATCTACTACAAATTTTTTTTTCTATACACTTTTGCACTCGTACTTCTCTCTACAACACTGAGGAGGTGCAGGGAACAATTGGGGTCACACACTGATATTTCGTGGGTACATGAAATAGAGGTGAAAAGTTATTGGAGGTTTGCGGAAGGAACATAAAAAGGAAAACTTTGCAGTAATCTATGTGTAACTTTGCATGGGAAATCTTATGGTTTGTTGCACACTGAAAGGAGCTCACAGAAGCTTTTCACAGGACACTCTCTCACTGACTGATTTCGAGGGGCTTTTCTCACGACAAAATGGGTCTCGTAGTGAGTTTTCTCTCACACTGCACGAGTTTCCTCTCAGGGAGATTTGAGAGTGCAGAGAGGACTCGAGAGAAAATTAAGCTTTCCCGCGTGAGTAAAAAGAGGGGAAATTGATTTTCCATTTACTTGAGAAAATTGCCATACAAACTATTGTTGGTAATAGTGATGCATATATTTTTTTTTAGCTTTGTTCTTTAAAATTAGAAAAGATTCTAAAGATTTTTTTTTCATATTCAACGACAAATTTTTGAAAGAATTTCTAAATGTAACAAACAAGGATGTTAAAAAAAATCTCTTTCTGAATACATTCAAGAGATTTTAAAATTAAATTTAAAAATTCTGAATTGCTTTTTCACGTGAGTGAAAATGTATAGTGTAAGTAATTTTCATCTATAGAGAAGAACAAATAAATGTGTGAAAAATTGATGATAAATGGAGAGTGTTACGGAGAATTCATAGAGCGAGAGAAAATAGAGATAAATGAAAACTCACGAGTACTTGCAGAGTAGATTGACTTTTGAGTGAAAAACTCATTAATTGATCAATTGATGCACCACTGACGCCTGAAAAATTGATGAGAATCATATTGAGAGGCGTGAAATCAATACGAATAATCCCACTCAGTCAGTCAGAAAAACGCCACAATATTGCTCATAGAAAATATATTTATCTTCTTCATCTCAATAGCAAGAAAATGTAAAGATAAAAGAATTTTTTTTGCACTTTCAGTTTGAGTGTAAGGTCGCTATTTTGCACAATTGATTTAAATATTCACGCGATTTCCACTCTCGTATATATCTTTGTTGATAATTTCTCGATGAATTTTCTCAACATTTCCACTCGCTTCTTGCATTTTGTGCCGATAACAATTAACTCCCGCCCCCCATAGCCGCCTCAAGCTCAGCTCCACTTCACTGTAACGCTATTGCAATTGTTTGGCGTCACGATTGAAGCGAAAAAAATAGCACGATTGCGTGCGATTTCCAGGTAAAAGCTCAAGTATAAAAATTGGCGGAGTTTGCAATTGGTTTAGTGAATTGGACAATATTTTAGCAGTGGAACACGATACCATAAAAAATCGTTTTAGAGTGTCAATTTCTCACTGCTGCTGGGTGGATCATCCAGGAAATATGTGGCATCCTCAAATTCACTGTCTTCCGTTTCATCGTCAAAATCTTCAACAGCTTGCTCATACATATGCGAACACACCTCAATCTTGCTTGTAGAATTATCCTCCTGGATTTGATAATTTTCCAGATTTTTGTAATATACCTCGTCATTGAGGATTTGCTGGCGCCACATGGTGTTGTCGAAAGGCGGCTGAAGGCCTCCATATTCCGCCGGAAGGATTTCTTGTGGAATAAATCGATAGAGTGACGCCAAATCGCTGCCATGTAAGAAAATCTGCCGAGCAACGGAAATTTATTACACAAACAATCCCATACAAAAAAATGAGGATAATATTCTTTGATGAATCGAAATATTGCTGTACTTAAATGTAAGGATTATCTTTTACAACGAAGCAGATTTTCATACATTTTCGTCTTATGGATATGAATATGAGACTCTTAGCGTAAAAACTCACCCTTTTTCGGATCTTTTCTCGCAAGAATGGCTTCAGAACAGCGAGAATTGCATCAAAGTAGAAAGGCTCATGAAGAATATGAAATGCCTTAAAACGTAGAGGGAAGGCATCTTGGACCACTTCTACGGTGTATCGAGCAAATTGTGGTGATAGGAAGCGACTGTGACTTAAGCTCACTCCGGCCATATCCAGTAGAACGACAATGCCCGCTATTTGTGTTTCTGAGCTCTTTACGACACTCTCGAGACTCAAAACATTTGTGCGGAAGACATTTTCAACTGAACACCGATATGGATCACATTTGTCTGCATAAATTTTAATAAAAAATGTACAAATGAATAATTTAATAAAAGGTTACATTTATGTAACTTTCTCACCTACACGGAAGATGAATACTTGTCTACCACAGGGATCCCTCAAGGGAATCATATACTGCATTTGCATTTCAAGAATGTGTCGTACATCTGAAGGCGGAAACACCCTAAAGATCTGTGGTGACTGTTGCTTCATCCGGAAGTACTTTAGAGTCTACAAAAAATAATAAAAAATAAACCCATGCAATTCTCATCATAATAAAGAGCACAATTTGTCGAAGCTTTTACCATGCGATATGCCTTGTCGACGTCAAACTTTTTGGCGCGCAGAAAACGCAGCAGGAACGCATCATCACGCCATCCAAATGGTACATTCTCCCGATTTATCCTCAGTAAGTGTCTGAATTGTTTTATTGCATTTTGGGAGATCTCATGTGATTCTCCCAGTTCTTTTTCAGCCTTTTCACGCCATTCCATTTCTGTGAATAAAGTAGGTATTTTTATGAAAGACACTGTGAGTCTTTATTGTTGTGGGTGGTGGGTTAGTTATTTTTTTTTTAAATAAATATCAATTGCATGTGGGATGTGTTTGTAAAATATAAACTAAATTAAAGCACATGGTACCGTTGAGTATAAGATTTTTTTCACACAAAAAATTCTTTAAGAATTTCAAAGGGTTATGTAGATAAGAATTAACGACCGTAAATGTTGATGTGAAGGAAAATCGTTTTCTGCATTCAGCGACGTTTCGAATAGTTTGTATTCATCCTCAGGCTCTAGGAAAAAGTTGCGTTTTTCTTGCCCCCTTTTCCCGACCGCTATTCCGACGATTTTCCTTCACTTCAAAGGGTTATTTTTTGTATTTCTCAATTTTATTATACTTGTGCTTGATGAATCAATTGTTAATTCAATCGATAAAAACCTTAATAAAATGTATGAGAGATTTTCTAAGTTTGAATGCTAAAAATTCATTAAAATTGTGATTAAAAGAGAATTCATGAATTTAAGGAGAAATTAAAAGTTTTAATTTCTCCGTGAGTTTTTTAATTTTTAAGGATCATATGTATACTTACCCAAATTATTATTTGCTGGCAAGTCATTTAAGATGCCTGTTTGAGGGAGACTGGTGGGGAACATTTGGTCGGAGGCACTGTGAAGCATCTTGGACGACGTTGCCGAAGGATTCGACACCATATTTTTAAGCACTATTTACCTCCTCTCACATCCATTGAAGAGGTATATATTGTAAAGTAAACTATCGCAATTTATTGCACTTTCTCTCACAGAGAGTAAGAATTGTACACAGAATTTGATTATTTATTTGACTGCGTCTACAACAAAACTCCTTCTCACTTTAGCGTCTATTTATATCAAAAATTCGTGAATTTGCCTCACCTTCAATTCTATTGACTCGCCTCGAATTTCACGATGTACGTACAGATTGGTTCACGGAGGAACAACGTAGGTTAGGGCGGAGGAGTTTAAATTGTTAATTTCCCAATCAATTCCCATCAGGAAGATTCTCCAACGTGCATGGCGTATTTACGAAATTAGTCTGAGAGTATTATAGATAGAGAATGGGATTATAGAGATATGTAAGTACAGTCGTGCTCTCGTGGTAGGACCGTCGTCAAAATGACTTCTCCGCGGTAAAACGGCTTCAGAATGAGGAATTTTGCCTTTGCAGTGGGACAATTAGTACTATTGGAAAGGTAGGATACTAATTGTCCCACTGCGAAGGCAAAATTCCTCATTCTGAAGCCGTTTTACCGCGGAGAAGTCATTTTGACGACGGTCCTACCACGAGAGCACGACTGTAAGAGATAGAGATTTTTTAGAAAGACTGGCCATATGCCAAATTAACTTATGTCTCTGCAACCATATTACTTTCTTGTATTTTTTTTTTGTTAATTTATTTTTCAACATGAATTATAAATAAAAATGTTGATACATGATTGTAATTCTCTATTGAGAAAAATTAATTCCATTCATCTCAATTAAAAACCCTTTTGCGTGCAAACATTGAAAGTCAAGCGTCAAAGGATTTTCCCTGTGGGGGAAAATCAAAGAGAGCAAAAAACATATATTTTCAAGGCAAATTTACGAACATTTATTCCACCAGAATAACCATCGTCATCGAGTATACGAAGAGGAGTTTTTTTTTTTTCAATAAAAAAATTATGTATATTTTTTAATTTTTTTTTCTCACAAAGAATGATATTTTCACTATAAAAGCACTCTATTGGCAAAACTGAAGAATTTTCTTATTACTTTTCTTGTGTGACGAGAACGGGAAATAGAGACAGAACACAATGGGATGGGAAAATTGAGGAAAAATCGTGAGAAAACCCGAGAGAGCTGCAGTGGTTGCCGCGTCTGAAGTAGCACTAGCTGAGAGACACAGAGGAAAAATTTTTCTTGTTGCCGGCTATCGATTGAGCAGGGCCATCCTCGTGAAAAGTGGGAAAACTCTCTCCTCTCACAGTCACTTCACATGTGAAAATACTAATTGAGCGCAAGCGCATGGCAAACAGAGACATTCAATCCCGCATTATGAGTTTTATGATCCAGGAGTGGAGGTGATTGATGACAAATTGCACACTATCGTGCCACATCACAGAGCTGATGATCCCAATTTTCCGGTTCAGGATCTACGAAGCCATGCGTCATGTACTCCAAGAGGAAGTCCTCTCGGTCGTAGAGGAGCCGCCTGAGATTCTCATAGTCCAACTCTTTCGTGCCACCGTATTCGGGTGGTAGAGTTTCCGGATCGATGAACTTGTGCAATGAAGGCCAATCGTCATAGTGGAAGAATACACGTTCGCGTGTTTCAGGTGACATGAATTGAAAGATCACGGGCATAATCACCTTCATAAGTCCAGACGAATTAACCACATGGTAGTAGATGGCTAAAGGAGCTACATCTGCTTTTCTTGTCATTACGCTCGAATGTTTCGGCGTTAACCACTTGAGAAGAGAAAGTGGCATTCTAAAAGAAAAACAAAAACATTTTATTATTAAAAAAATTAAAAACGTTTAGTAAAATCATTCATTGAATTAAAAAAGCGATGATTCTTGGTAGTATTGTAATTCTTATTTTACGCTTGTACATAATCTCGATTTAGCACGTTCATCAAGATGAGACTTCAGTTAATAAGTATTATTTAATTTTCTAAGAGATCTAAAGATGACCTTGGAAGGTTTATGTCATCGTGGAATGCATAATGATTTTTTTCCTTAGAAATTTAGAATAAATTTGAATTTTACTGATTTTATTCAACAAAAAAAATATACTAATCATTGATATAGTGCCCCATTGAGTAAAATAAAAAAAAATTAAAGACTAAAAGTGTTACATGATATGATAATTAGAAATGATGTACATATGGTGTAGTTATGAAATTAGAATGAAAATGAGTTATTTTTGCGTGAGGTGAATCAGCAGGGGAATGGAAAATCATGTTGCGGTAGTTATATATAATTTTGGTGTTATCTTGATATGAATAAAATTCACCCTTTAACATCCATAATAACAGATACGCCATTCTTTTGAGTTTCAGGTTCATCGAGAACACACTCAAACCACAGATCATCTAAATGCGACACCTCGTATATACTCCTCGCCATCAAGTATCGTGCTGTGAGAGACAAAAAAAAAGTAAGCAATCACCTTCAACTGGTGATGATCATGTTTGCATACGAGATTAGAACTAACCAATACGGCAGATGTAGACTCTACGGCCATTGCGATCCCTCTGGTCCAGCATTACTAAACAATTGCTCTTGATGAAGTTCTCATAGTCGGAGAGTGGAGCAAAGGGGGTGTACTTTGCATTTTCTTTGCGAAACTTGTAGAATGTTAGCATTTTCTCGAAAGCCTTGTCCACATTCCAGCCACTCCAATTGAGGAAGCGCGCCAGGAAGTTATCATCTAAGCGAATCACAAGGAGGGGATATGCTGAAGAGAAAATTATTATTTTTTTTCTATCAAATGAATGATCAGAGTAAGAAAGAAAAATTTCTGGTAACTTACTTCTTATTAATTTCCTCATATGATCGATACATTCCAGCTCAATACGTGTGAATGGAATATCAAATTCCATCCCATAAATATTAGTCTTGCCCTTAAATGGTATCAAACTTTCTTCAGGCATTTTCTTTAAAAAAAAATTCAATTACACAGCTTCACAAAAGTTTTATAACTCTACGTTCACGCTGAGAGATTCTTGGACACTGTCATACTCCTCACTCAATGGCAAGCGATCACCTGCGATTACAGCACGGAACAGGTGAGCGAACAAACAGCAAAAAACTACGATTTTACTCTCAACACAGAGAGAGAGAGTAGGCAAACAGAGAGTTAAGAATGAAAAATTAAACTGCGATCGTGTAACTGGCAGTGCTTAAAGTTCCCAGCTTGTTTTCCATTATAATAGCATTCAATCCGAAGGACTCACATAATCAACATGCTTCACTGTGCTATGTAATTTATAAATGTAGGTAGATAGATACTTGCACTGGAAAATATCGCATTTCTGCGCGAGTTTCATCTACCTACCTATGTACATATATTTTTTTTCTCTCTCCCAATCTCTCTCATTAAACATTATACCAACTTTTTTGTGCTTTGAGCAAGTTGAGAAATTGTTAATTGTATTTTGTGTTTGCAATGTGCGGTAGATGTGGATTTAGGCGTACTAGGTGTACGTTTGAACGTGGTTATTTGATTAAAGCTCATTTAAATAAATTTGCTTTAACTTTTGTGAGATTTTTGTACCTGTTCATTATTTAATGATCCATGCCGAATACCCCTTTACCACTTTTCAGGTGCGATATGTCGATTTATGCTAATTTTCCGCGATAAGAGGTAGAAAACAATGTGTATGGGCAGAAAAGGCAGAACCAACTATCACTATGTCGTGTAACACGCTCTTCATGCTGATATGCAAATAAATAGAGTAACATTGAATTTTCGTCAAATAAACTGGAATTTGCAGATGTAATTATTGGTTAATTTTGTAATTAATTTTGTATGATGGTGCGTAATGGAAATTTAATATTCACTTAGAATCTGTAGGTATATATCTACTTACATATACTTATTGGTTTTTATGCTCACACTGCTCACAATAAAGTGTATGGTATGAATGAAAAGCTTTAAAGCTCTCAATAAGTACCATAAGACACTAAAATAAAAATTTCTCTACGTATAAATGTTGTAATAAAATGTTACTTAAATGTTCAAATAAATAAAGTTAGGATACAATAAAATATTTTACAATAAGACTTTAATAAATAGTCCTTAATGGACGTTAGAATTGTTTAAAGAAATCCCTCTTATAAATAAAACTTTCGACATCAGTACACAGAGTGAAGAATGTAAAATAATTCAAACTGAGTGTTATGTGTAATTGGCAAAAGAAAGTAAATGTTTTTGCCTTAAAAAAACAAAGAAATTAAGTAAGTACATATATGTATATGTATGTATTAAAATTTGACTTGCATAATAAAAGTTAGCAAAGCAAAAAAGCATTTCATGGAATTTGTAAGAGTGTAGAAAAGCACGAAAGCCCAGAAAGTGGAGTTCAACATTAACTTTGTTTGATATAGTTCTTGTTTTCTTTGTATCACATTCTTTAGATTTTGTAACCCCACTCTTTCTTAAAGAATTCTTCATCTTCATTAATAAATCAATTGAAACTGCTATATGACTTAAAACACGTCTCATTAAATGCTTCAACACAAAGGAGACATTTAATCATTCTTGAATTTTAAAATTTCAAAGCACCCAACAACTACTATAGAACAACACAATGAATGTACAAAATGATTTATAATAATTTTAAAATAAATTACGGAAGGAAAGCGGTTTTAGTATACAGCCCATCTAAAATTAAAAAGTAAACATTTCCCCATCAAACAGCTCTATACACCTTCCCCCAATGGAATTCAGAAAAAAGATTAGCTAAAAAAAAGCAAATAATCCACAAGAGAAAATCCCCCATGGGAAAGAAAGGGCAGGTGCTTGTAGAAAAGATTTCGTAAAGACAAATAAAATAAAATGGACTTTTATTGTATGAAAAACAAATTCCGAACAAATCTCTGAGGAATTCTTTGCAGCTCCTTCGGCATAAATGGCATCACGAGCATCTGTTATCCCAATTCTCAGGTTCAGGATCCACAAAGCCATGTGTCATATTTTCGAGTATTTTATCCTCATTGTTATAAATCTTTTCCCTTAGCTTTTCATAGTCCAATTGTGTTACAACACCTCCGTACTCCACTGGGAGGACTTCTTTTCCAATCCATTGGTGTAGCGAATCCCAGTCCGAGTAATGAAAGTGAATCGTCTTTTTGGCATCGGCCGAAAGAAAAGGGAATACCAATTTAACACCAATATTCAGAGCTTTCGATGAATTCACAATGTGATATGTGATACGAAGAGGTGCAATCTCGGATTTTTGTGACATTATTTTCGAATGCTTTGGTGTTATCCATGAAACCAATCTCAGAGGGACACTGCAAGAATTTAAGGAAAGTATTTGAAATATTATTCTTCATTTAATTACATATATTTAAGATGGAAAATGGTTATACTCTTTGGCATCAATTAAGACGGATACGCCATTCTTAATCGTATTTGGATGATCGATAATTGCAGAAAACCACAAATCGTCCAATTGTGCTATTTCATAGACATTATTTGCACCCACGTATCGTGCTGTACAAAATTTAAGATCAACAAATTAATGTCTGTTCCAGCTTCTTTTTAGAGCTTTTCAACTCACCAACTTTTATAACGTAGACCCATCGTCCATATCTATCAGGTTTATCGAGAAGAAATTTAGCATTTGTCTTTATCATCTTTTCCAGGAGACTAATTGGGCCAAAGAGGAAGTACTTTGCATTATCTTTCTGTGATTTTAATTTAAAAAAAATTAAAGAAAAATTCTTTTCAAAACCAAAATCTCCCAATTAAAAAAAATTACCCTAAATTTGTAAAATGCTACAATTCGCTCGAATGTTTTCTCAATATCCCAATTCATGAGACAGAGGAATTTATATAGGAATTCATTGTCAGTGCGAATTACGAGTAGGGGGCAATCTAGAATTGATAAGAATATATTATTGTGTATTAGAAGTTTTGTCAACAGATTTGCAAAAAAAAATGTCGCTTTTCGTTGTGCTCTCAAACCTTGAAGCTTCAATCGCAACTCATCGAAACATTTCAATTGATCCACACTCAACGTGATCACTTTTTCCAGCATCTTTCTGCTCCACAAACGGGAAGATTGAAAAAAAAAAAATATTTTTTCCACGCACACAAAAAAGCAGGAAGTAAAATTTGCATTCAACACACTCCTACTGACGAGTCCGTAGATAGACAAAATTTTTCCCACTTTTCCTTTTAGCAATTAAAACTTCCTCATGCGATCCACAATTTTCCACAAAGAACTTCACAAGCACACATTTCACGAGGACTGTGATTTTGTGACTAATCCGTGGCAGCTGAGCTGAGAGTTGATGTTGAGAATATTGTTTCACAGCAATCCAGAAGGAAAAATTTTCCCGCCTTTTTTTCTTAAGATTATCTCTCTCATGTATGTGTTGTAATAATTTAATTCGCTGGAAAATCTTAATTAATCTCCCCATACATATGAAATTGACAGTTAATCTGTTCTATGGGTAATTTTTATTGTATTTCCTTGCAAGATCGAAGAACAATGTAAAATTATTATAGTTGAAGTACTAAAAAAAAACATTAAAGATTAAAAATATTTCCGATTTATGTTGGGAATGTATTCTATTCAATTGAGAAAATGTAAAAGTTTTTATTATAAATTTAGAAATCAAATCGGTAATCAATGGAAAATGTTGAATAAATTATAAGAAGGATTTTCTGAAATAAAAGGGTTGAAATTCCTGAAAAAAAAAAATATTTTAAGTAGCTCCTATATTTTCTTTCTTGTTGAAGCTATTTGCGTCACACATTTTGACTTACTAGCCTTGTTTTGTTAATAAGAATTCATATTAAATTAAAAAATGTTTTATGTGTGATAAAAATTTGAGGTTTCCTTTGTTTTTAAGCCAAGGATTTTTTTTCTCTAAATTTGTATTTTTATAGTTGAATGTCGAGAGTTCCAAAGTTCTTTTTTATTTAATTGAAGTTTGGACAAATAAAAAAATGATAATATTAAAAAACAGACAGATGTAATTTTTTTACCTAATTTTTGGGAAATTAATTAGACTAAAATTATTTTTTAATGAACTTTGGGCACGTTGTATCTGTATTTTGGTAATCTCATGATTCTTGATAGTTTTGCTAATTGCCATAATGTACATATTTGTGAACAAGAGGGCAATAAACACTATATTCTATTTCTTATCAGTTAAACCTTGAAACGTGCCTAAAAACATTCCGTATGTGTGGAATAAATCAAGGTCAAATACTTTTTACTCCCCCCCCCACAGTTTAAACAACAAGAAATTTTACTTTATTTTATGAGAATTCGGGAATAACAATTTTTAAAGTCTTATCAGAGTTTTAATCTTTATAAATAAATTTCACACTGTGTTTACATAAAGTTCAGTGAATTTATTTTGTAAATGAGATTAGTATTTTACAATCTTCTACGGGGAGATAGTCCAAAGTAAATCAGTTGCAGTATATAATCGCTGGTTGCACACAAAAAAAAATCCAACACTCTGTGTGACATATTTTCATGAATGATTTCGTATTTTATTTAGGAAGTTTGCTGAAAGCACAGCAATAAAATTGGCAATAAGAGATAAAATTATCATAAGAAATGCGATTATTTAAGCAGTGTGTTTATGGGAAGTCAATAAAATTGTAATAAATACACTCTGATTTGATAATATTTTATTACCGATGATGGTTCATTTTGAAAACAACGTGGCTATTTTGCATGCTTTTCAAAAATGCGAAAAAATAGTACAAAACTTCTTAAGAATGTTATATTTTAAATTTTAATATTTCGCGTCTTACGCTAGAGGAAGAATTTTTCCCAATTTGGTCCCGTTGTAGTTTAAAAAAAATAAAAGAAAAGCCTTGCTTGTATTTTCATTCATTTATCTCTTTATTTTTTTCCTCTTGTAATCTGTATCCTTCTGTTGTGGAAGATGTGAAATTATTTTAAATCCTATATCATCCTAGACTAATTTCTATTTCATTTTATGCTTTCTTGTATTTTTTTTCCATCTTGCTTATCCTTTCACAAAACTAACTACAAATATTACAATCATTGTTTTTTTTATTTCAATGGAAAGAAATGATTATACAAAATAATTTAAATATGTGTCATTAAATGATCTTTTAATCCGTCTTAACGGAATTAAACAGAGAAAATGAAAACTTTACAAAAATATGAGACAAAATGACACTTGGGGGTATTTTCCTTTTTTTATGCAAAACAATAATTCATTTTCAAATTGACACTTTCCAAGCAGTCTCATGTCTTTTTCCTGGACATGCATATAGTCCAATTTATGAATTTTGATTCATTCGTCGTTTCCTTCCATCTTCTTTCTCCCACCACAAAATCCTTCACATTTATATAATATTTTTTATCTCACTTTTTTTTCCTTAATTCTCTCTCAATATAAAAATTGAAAAAATTTTACATGCAAAATTCTTTTTAAAGATTCTCCATCCTTCTCCATCATATAATCAATACACATGTAATTCACTAGTGTTACTTTGGTACTTATAGATTTATTCTTCTTTTTTTTTTCTTTATCCTTCAATTAGCCGATCGTGCTCCTTCGTATATGCATATTGATTTATGGACTTTCTCGAAGTTTTGCGAAAAACAATCAAGTTTTTTTTCTTTATATTTCTGAAATGCAAAACGGGAAAAAGATTTATGCATGGGATCCCTTTTTTAGGCATATGTTAATGCAAAGACAATATTTTTAGAAATTGGACAGCATCACCATTTTTTAATGATACATCATAAATAGCAGCAAAATCTATGCGCGATAAAATGCACATTGTCTGTGGGTTTAAAAAATGAACCATAATGAACGTAAAGTTCCACATTAGATTTAAACTTTTCAGTACATTCTTGAGAGATTTGATAAGACTTTGATTCACATAAACCATTGAAAAATAAAAAAAAAGTTTCTGACTATATGATTCACTTCCTAAAATGATAAAAATATTATCATAAAAAGGCAATCTCAAAATTTTTCTTAAAATTATTTCTTTCACTAGAAAATGATTGATTTTCTTCTCTGCAATGAAATTTAATCATTATTAATTTTCTAAGAAATACGGAGATATAAATTCCTATTCATTCAAAGTTTTCATAAATCGGAAAAAAGACTTCACTTAAAACAAGAAAGTCAAGCTTATTTTTAAAAAAAAAGTACTTTTAGGTAAATTCGAAAAAAATATTTGAACTTGCGGAATTAAAGACGATGGTAAAGTATTTACCGAACAAAATTGTACCTCTTCTGAATAAGCACTTGAACACCATATGCAGTCAACGCAGTAAACAAAATGTTTTATAAGAATTGAACAAAAAAATTTGCAGTTAAACTTTCCTTTTGAGGCGTTCGCAGACAAAAGAGACCGCGATAAAATTCCCACAGCAACGTTTGCCTTTCGCGCAGGGCAAGCAATAAAAATTCAAATTTGTTTTTTTTATTGCAAAAACCATCTTTTGTAGCAGAAAAAATGTTGCTGAACAATTTTATGCATCCATCTGTCGGCACATTCTACAAAAAATGTTCTGCTGCTTTAAACTTTTCCTTTTTTTTTTAATATCAAACTTCGAGGAATGCTAATGCAATTGTGATAAATCTATTAAATATAGTATAAGAAGATTTCTTTTTTTACGGTATCAATGAATCATAATCACGTTAAGTTTTTTTCTCTCTCTCTTTCACTTTAGCATCCTCTATTTTGCGCTCGTAAGTAAGGCAATTGCCAGAGAATGCATGAAAAAAGGCTGTACCTGGGTTACATTGAGGAATCACGACAGAATCGCAACACTCCGGCGTGCTCCACCTTGTCCTTGACTGTTAATGTTATCCATTGATGACCACTTCTTTATGCCATTCTTGAGGGCCTCCGCAGTTACTTTGTCCTGCATCACGCGGGACATTGCTTCGAGCTTCTGGGCACGTTCCTTTGAGAGCGGTTCAGAGGGGAAGGATAAGTCATTCGCCTCAGCCAGTGTTCGCAAGTCAAAGTAGTACTTGGCGTACACAGACGATGGGACGTTAATGTTGAACTGAAGAAGCTCTAAAAATTCACGCTCAAGTTCATTCATGTCCTCCACTGTAATATCTTTGAGAATTTGGCAGTAGTCTACATTCCACACCGCCTGATCGTCCCACACTTTACTCGCGAGCATTATCGCTCCCAGGACTATTCGTTTCCAATTGCACGGAGCAATGTCGAGTTCAGCGTACGTGAGGAGGCGCTCCAAGTACACCAACGTGATGATGGCACACTCTGCTGTAAGTTGAGCAGCATTAAAAAGTGTCCGTACAAATTTATATATCTGACGGTGTTCGGGTATGTGCATATCATAATTCTCTGATACGGGATCTCTCGTCAATGGATGTAGTCTTTCATCGAAAATATCCAGTCGTCTCTCCGACTGCCTATTCTTAATGTGATAGTAAATCGCAAGGGAGACGCACTTTACAGTATTCTTGAGATTTGGCTGCGATACTGTACTGTCGTCGAGGTAGATCGTGGAACACGAGCTACTTTTTTTTAATCCTCCAGTCTACAAATGAGAACAAAAATTGAGTTAGCAAAAACTGTTCCGGAAATAAAAAGAAAGAAAATTCAGCAGTACCTGTGGAGCAATTTGATGTTGAGACTTTTTGCGTGTGATCCCATTTTCCAGGCACTGTTTCGATCGTTCAAGAAACATTGTGGCTGCCGATGGATCCACCGAGGGATCCACATCCCCATCTCCTGTTTCCCGCTCTGAGATATGGGGCAGATTGGGTTCGCTGTTTGGGATATTGCAGTCAAATTGTGGCGTCTCCGGATCAGCCTGTGTCTTTCTTGCGGGCGTTGGACTAGCGTAGCTGCAGCACGAATTCTTATTCCCCATCTTATCACGAGTGCTCACACAAATCACTACTCACTCCACACACTTCCGACCCCCACCTTTTGGACTTCCTGCACTTGATTTCCTTCACTTTCCCTTTTTGGCACTCAATTCATGGCGCGAGATGATTCGCATTCACTTCACACACTGTGCTTACCACAGAAGTCACAGCTGGAATGGCAAACAGGCGAGGATTAGTTTGCGAATCAGATAAGGTGTCTTATCTGCGATCTCTTGTAACTTCATTTACTTTCCCAGAACCCAAACTCCCCATTGAGATCATCCGCTGTTGTAGTCCACCCACCCAGCTTCCGCAACTCTCTCTGTTTGCTTACCAAATCAGTATGCAACGCATGCAAATATTAGTCCACAGCCAAATTGCCTCCTCTTTCATCCAGCACAATCTCTGTCGGTATTTTTTATCTATCCAAAATTGTGTATTTTTTTCTCATTTTTCCCAGATTTTTTTTAAGCCTTTTTTGCCCGGACTACGCCTAAGCCGGGTTCCGTCTGCTCTTCATCCTCTCTTTTAGCCCACCCACATAAAATATTTTATGAATAATCAGTTAAAAACTTACCATTTGTAAGATAAATATTCGCATAGATAGAAGTTTTCCAGATTGGAAATGGATTTTCACAGAGAAAAGTTGACAAATTTCTTCACTCCTCTATTATTTTTATTTTATCTCTTGATTTTTTGACATTTCGAATTATTTCGAAGATTTCGGAAAAGTCATTCGAATTTCTCTTCTTCTTATTCATTTTATCCGGGCCGGACGTCATTTCGTTTCGGCCACAAACAGTTTTCGGAATTTCTCTACCTTCAAAAAATGATAAAAATGCATTCGTTCGATAACGCATATCAGCATTCAGCAGGTTGGTCAGTCCGGGTCAGTCAGCTGGGATGTGCAGCCGAAAGCAAAAAAAGTGACACGCAAACAATTTTTATTATTAATTAATTTATTATTTATTTAAATCAACCAAACTAAAACTGTAAAAAAAATTCTGGAAAAAGTGCATTTTCATCCACTCAAAGTTCTCTACACATCCGGTATTAAGGTCTGCATAAAGGGATTGTTCGTATCTATTGGGACTGTCCTTGATATTTGCAAAAAAAAAACTTTCCACTTTTTGTGAAAATTGAAGAAATTGAATAATGACTGAACGGAAGGATTCGCAGATGTCCCCTCAGGATCGTGAGCGCGATAGAGATCGCAGCCGGCGTCAAAGTCGCTTTTCGGATGCAAATTCCGGGGGCGATGCCAATGACCGGGACCGGAGTCGTGAGCGCAGAAGTGAATCTAATCGCATTTATGTGTCCAACATTCCGTACGAGTATCGCTGGCAGGATCTTAGGGATCTCTGCCAAGACATTGTGGGGGATGTGAATTTCGTTGAGCTTTTTAATGATGAGAATAGTAAGCCGCGTGGGTGCGGTATCGTGGAATTCAAGACTAACGACTGTGTGTCCAAGGCTCTAAAGAAGCTCAATCAGTATGAGATTAGCGGTAGGCACTTGATAGTCAAGGAGGACTACGGGGATGAGCGTGATGAGTATGGGCGGGTCGTTCGTCCGGGTGGTAGTGTCAGCAAAAGCGGCACCGCAAGAGGCGGAGATGGTGGCGGAAACGATCATCATCGAGATCGTGACAATGACAGGTAATTTGATGAAATGAAAAATCACACTTTACACTTTTCCCCCTTGAAAATTGCCTGCTTCTCGTGGTGCTCTCTTCTATGGGATTGTTGAACTTCTGCTGACCAGAAAACTCCATCTTGTTGGTGTTAACTGGATGTTTTTAATCTTTTTTATGTAAAAAAAAAGAAATGATCCGTATGTGCAAATCATACCTAAATCCTCCCATTTCAACTTGATCAAATCTTTTTGTAAATCACTGATGAACGGCTCTTTGTCCAAAATCTAGACCTCGTCACAGTAGCAGCCACGGCAACAATTACGACGGGTCCTACAACACGTATGGATTGAGCACGTCTTTCTTGGAAGGTTTGGGAATATTTGGACCTCTCCATACTAAAGTCTTTGTTACCAATGTGAGTATTATTCGTCTATATTTTCTTCCACGCTGTCTTTTAGTGGTTTTAAAAAATCTGGCGTTTGAGATTTTTAGTGGATTTGTTTGTCTCGTCCACTGGAATTGTTTAATTTCATTAAAGTCTCAAAATCTGCTGCTTTTTTCCGAGATATTGCAGTTTTCTTTCATAAAATTATTTCAGGGCTACAGAATGGCGGAATTATTTATTTTTAATTTGGATGCTTTCAGTTCTCGATAGGATTGAGAGTTTTGAATGACAATATCCTGTTTGACAACAGTTGATTAAAAAATTGGTGTTAGATGTTTTTTAAATGTTTAGTTTAGTGTGTTTTAACATATCAATTCTCTGAATCCAGACTACAAAGCCAGGAATTAATTTCCGTAATAATAGAGATTTGATGCTTATGCAATTTCCTTACATGAGACTTTGAATATTTAGCAGTATCATACAGAAAGATAGAAAAAGACAACCTTTCGCTACTATTTTGTATTTTGCTCTTTTTCCATCTTTTCTTTTGCAGTTGGACGACAAGGTTGACGGGAAGAAATTGGAGCAGGTGTTCAAGCTCGCTGGTCGCGTTGTAAGTGTTGATTTGTCAAAAGATGAAGATGGTAACAGTCGTGGTTTTGCTGTTGTCGAATACGATCATCCTGTTGAAGCGGTCCAGGCTATTTCCATGTTGGATCACCAGATGTTGTATGGTCGTAAGATGACTGTTCGCTTGGATCGTATACCGGATAAGAATGAGACTATCAAATTGCCCGAAGGTCTCGAGGGTCTTGGGATTGGTTTGGGTTTCAATGGGGAACCACTGCGGGATGTTGCGAGGAATTTTCCAAGTTTGCAGCAGGAGCAGAATCAGTTGCAACAAAATAATCTTTCGGTACCCGTTACACCGCCAAATAGTCTCAATGGGCCTTCGTACAGGTTCCTGTGTCTAGTAATAATTTCAGTAGTTTCAACTCGAATGTTGAGTTATCTGTT